>NC_059431.1:64918647-65183647 GCF_021028975.2 Sphaerodactylus townsendi
AGGAAAGAACCATCCTCTCCAAAGCCATGGTTACTGCTTATCTACTCCAGATGCTACTTCCTACTTCACCTTGTCTATGTGTTTGTGCTTCTTCAACTTGGTTTACTTTTGGAAGAGTGGAATCCTCAGAACTGTGTAGCTTTCCAAAAGGTGTCAGGCATCTGGAAGGATTCTACCCTAGAGGATGTGGTAGGAATTAGGCCAGAAAGCCTCTCTTCATCCTGTGGCTTGTTTTCTGTATGTTGCTCCTGTCAGAAATGCATCTGTTGAATCATTCTTCACTCCTTCTCCTGCCTTTCATTGCCTAGGAAAATGGTACCAGACAGTGAGGCACCAGAATAACTGTCAGTTAGGAGGCTATAGTCATTTGCGGATGCTCTCTTTAATTTTGGAGTATTATTTCAGCTCTTCAGTAGAACATTTCCAACTGCACATTCCTATTCCACAATTCACCTGTAGAAATTATCTAATGATTCTTCAAAATCACTGGATTATGACTGTCATAGACACATTCTGGTTTGTGCTAATGTATATCTCTGACATACACATAGCAACAGCAGCATTGGCAGCAGCAAAGAAAAGTCAGTCCTTTCCATTCATTTTTGGTTGCCTGGGAACTAATTCCAAAGTAAAGGGAAACCAAACAAACAAAAGGAAATATCAATCATTTTGGAATCAGGTGAATGACAGAAGACCCAAACAGTGCCTGCATGTTGGCTTCCATATATGTCTATATACATTTGTGATGTAAAGTAATGGAAGGAAAAACTTGCCCTCTCTATGGAGTTGTATTGATGTAAATGAAGAGTATCAATTGATGCATACTGAAAGAACCATTCAAAGGCAAGAGATTTAATAACTTTATTTCCTTTTCTTAAATCATGAAATTGCCCTATACTGCAACAGGCCATGAATTGTCTAGCCAACAGCAGTGTTCAGTTCTGGTTGCCACATCTCAAAAAGGATATTGAACAGATAGAAAAAGTGCAGAGAAGGGCAACGAGGATGATTGAGGGACTGGAGCACCTTCCTTATGAGGAGAGGCTGCAGCGTTTGGGACTCTTTAGTTTGGAGAGGAGACGTCTGAGGGGGAATATGATCGAAGTCTATAAAATTATGCATGGGGTAGAAAATGTTGACAGAGAGAAATTTTTCTCTCTTTCTCGCAATACTAGAACCAGGGGGCATTCATTGAAAATGCTGGGGGGAAGAATTAGGACTAATAAAAGGAAACACTTCTTCACACAACGTGTGATTGGTGTTTGGAATATGCTGCCATAGGAGGTGGTGATGGCCACTAACCTGGATAGCTTTAAAAGGGGCTTGGACAGATTTGTGGAGGAGAAGTCGATTTATGGCTACCAATCTTGATCCTCTTTGATCTGAGATTGCAAATGCTTTAACAGTCCAGGTGCTCGGGAGCAACATCCGCAGAAGGCCATTGCTTTCACATCCTGCATGTGAGCTCCCAATGGCACCTGGTGGGCCACTGCGAGTAGCAGAGAGCTGGACTAGATGGACTCTGGTCTGATCCAGCTGTCTTGTTCTTATGTTCTTATGTTCTAGTTTGCTCAGGCGAGAAAGATCTCTTTTCCTTTAAAAAGAAAAAAATCAAAATATTGCATTATCCTGTATTTCTGAGCCCCCAGAAGTTGTATTGTATGTACTGTACAAATAAAAGCATTTACATCATTTGCTTGATTGGCTTAATTATTAATAATACTTATAGGCCATTGGAATGCTGCCTTGATTCAGACAAAAAGTTATCAACCTTTGGCAGCCTGTGGGGATCTCCATTGTGTGGCAGATGCAAGTTAGATCTAGTAAGGGTCTCCAATGTAGTTAATTATGTTGCTGGTTATTATGTAGTTACTATGTCAGTGTGCTGGTTTGGTCATATAAAATCATCCATGTGCCTGGCAGTGAATACATATGTGGGCACATCACCCAGTGATGTGGCCTCTAAATCAGCCACCAGAAAATGCAATGTGGCCACAACTCCCACATCATTTACTTTCATCCCGATGGAGAGAAAAATACAGTTCCTTGAATTGTGCCTGCAGTTTTCCCTCTAGTGGGGCTTATAGCAGCCCTGTGGGAACCAGTTTCAGTTAGAGTGACCTGGTAGAAAGACGTTAGCTACCTTATGGTCCTGATCCTCATGTCTTCCCCCATTTCAGCAGCTACTTTCTAAGGCTAACTTTAGACCACATCATAGATCCCAAACAGCATAAACCATGGCTGTTTCTGCACAGCACAATTATACCAGGTTACAATCAGTATCTTACAATCTGGGTCTATTTTATACCAGTTTTTCCCTTCGCATGGCTGCCCATTTCTGTGAAGGAATTGAGTGAAAACTGGGAGGAAATAATCCAGTTTGTTTCACACAATCCCAGGTCTTTTGTATTTACACCACAAGTGTATCCAAGCATACGCAAACTTCCCCAGTGTCCAGCGTTCTGGTTGGCTGCTGTTTTGGGGTGGCAGCTTGAATGTATGTTCTGGATAGGGCCCGAAGCAGGCCTCAACACGCCAAGTGACAGCAAAAAACAATGAGGCACAGCATCACATCACATTTCCACTCATGTTCTCATATTTTTGTGGAAATGAGAGACTGTGATATGCCCATTAACATTCAGCCCAAAGTGCACATCTTCCTAGCTTATGCACACCGAGCAATCAGTACATGTACAGAAAACAGGGACATTTTGGGACACCATACCTGATTAATCCAGGCAAAATGGCAACCAATCGATACCATGATCAGAAAATGTGCTTGGGGGAATGTTTCAGGGAGGGTGGGCTGCAATGGTCGGTGACTCAGCAGAGTTGAAAACTAACATGAGACCAGGTGGGGAGATCAGGGGGGTGGGCGGCAGGCCAGGGAAATCAGGCGGCTGGACCGAGAAAATAAACTGGTTCTGCTTCTGAGGTGTTTGCACAGTAGCAGGTTCAACTCGGGATTTTTGAAAAGAATCACCAAATTGGTGATTTTTGAAATCTTGGGATGAGGGAAATATCACAGGACAAACCCACTTTAGGACCAAGAACCATGTGAACCTCTTAGCTAAACCAGGATATTTCCCTTGCTCAACCCAGGATATTTGGACCATGCAAAAATGACCCATGTGGCCCTTAATACCTTATGCAATTACCTATCTCTTTTCTAACTCTACCAGGCAACCTCTTCCTTAAATATACTATGTTACAGGGCATACCAATCCTCAGGGGAAAAAACCAATTCTGATTTATTATTGTCAACTTTGTGGATTTTTGCAAGAAAATGTGTTATATCACAAACTTAGGCTCCAAGGTCAGGTCCCATGTTCCATTTCAGCTAAGCACGCCTTCCTGGATTACGCTGAGAACTAATCAGAAACTTTGTGAACTAAAGTGTCTGGTACATTCTTAGAACTTCATTGCTAGTAGCCAAGGTCAGCTGCATACAATGCATAAACGTGTGTGTGGGTGTGTATCTGTATGCTGTACTGACCTATAATGTTCCCTGTAGACAATAAATAATTAACCATATAAAACACATGGGAGCCCTACTTCAATTTTCATCATATGTATACAGCTGTCCCCATCCAGTACACAATCAAGTGCATTGCAACAAATAAACTTGCTTATCAGAGTTATGAGGAACACTGTAATTTTAAGCAATTTTAGGCAAATTAACTACTATTTCTGTAATATAGAAAAACTTTTAAAATGTGATAATTACACAATATTTTTAAAAAAACCCAGAAGGTGCCCTTTTTGATATCAAATAAAATGTACATTATCACTGATACTGGATTAGATCCGATTATAAGAAATTTGTAACCATTGCATCAATATTAGTTCTAAGACAGTAGTGTAGGCAGAGATGTGTACATCAAGTTATTTTGAATAACCTAAGGCTATCAAGTTGACCCTTGTATAGAATTATCTGTGTTTTCTGAGAACCACATTACTACAAAGAACGCCTAAAATGATTTAAAGCCTTGTTTGCTTTCCAGCGTGTGTGTTTAGCCTAGTTTCTCTGCAGGTCTATTAAGGCTGCAGCTTAGCTTTTATTAGAGTCATCTTGTGGTAACAATTTCCTTAAATGCTCTCTCACTGTCTCTCTTTTAAAGCCTAGTGCTTGCATCGTAAAATTGTCCTCATGCATCATGCAGTTAATTAATCTAGGTTTTAATTATCGTTTCCTCCCATCTACAAGAGATTCTTGATAACTGGCATTTTGGGGTACATTTAAAGATGAGATGACACACATGACAGTTTAGCTGTTTAGCTGTAGTCACTATGCTTAAGATCAGTGGTACTTTGCTTCGGCTTCCCCTAGTTTTCAAGAGGTTGCAGGAGTTGAATCATGTAGCCAAAACAAACTATGACCATGTCTCCCATGATTGTAAGCATACTAAGTGTGGCTTCTTGCTAACTGAATCTACTCTAAATTGTCAAGGTTTAAAAAGTTTTATATTTTTGCCTTACAGAATAGATGTTTATGGCTGTCCCTCATGTCTTCACAATCAGATTGTTCAATCAAGTTTAAATGGGGGCCTGGTGCCATATGAAGGCAATCAATCCGGCACCATGAGTGAGAAGAAGAAAACTTTTATTTTGAGTTATAACCAAAATAGGTAACTGACCAAAGGCAGAAACAAAGTTACAGTCAAAGTTATATAGGCACACAGATGTCAATCACAAAAACATCATTCATAACATCATTCTTAGTCAATCTTTAAATAGGATAACGTGAAGCCCCTTTCAGGCAATTTCACAGTCCTTTGTCCAGAAAATTGCAACCCAAAGGGTCTTAGGGGTGAAGATTTTGCCATGATAATGAGACTCAGGGCAACATTGCATCAGAGTTGCATCTGAACCACTTCTGCTGCAAGGTCGCATAACAATAAATTGGTATTATAGCTAATGTCTTTATCTCTTATCCTGGAGGAGTAAGAATCTAATTCATAGCCTTTCTGAATAGTTTATGTTCCTAGTATCCTTGATGTGCGGGAGACTTCTAACTCCCTACTTATTGTCTAGGCTAGCAGGGCCATTGACACTTCAGTATTTTTAAATGTGGGCAGAGTCAAAAACAAGCATCCATAGGCTGCAGGTCCTGTAGATATGCATAGAGGGCAAAATGCCAGAAAATAGAAAAGAATTAGTTTTTCTATTTCATTCAGCCATGCTACAAAGAACCAATTTATATACATATCTACTATATAATAAAATATGCCTCTGGTTATGGCCTACATATCCAGACTGCTGCCGCAATATTGTCGTCCTCAGTTCCATTACATTTTCCAAGCTGATTCCATGCTCATCCTACAACAGGACCTATAAACAGTGCCAGTAGAGACAGGACTGGTTCCAGTTCAGGCCAGAATAAGGACAGTCTCCTTATTGCCTTAAATTCATTCACTCCCAGAAGGGTCTGGTGAGATTAGTATTGATCAATTCATTTATTTCCCCTTGACTTAGACTAGTACAGCAGAAACTGTCATACTATGGTCTTTTGTGGTAATTAATTTCAACTATCAACCATGGCAGAGCCAGAGACCTTATTAGGTTGAGGATAATAGATGTTGAGAGACAACACAATCTTAATGGATGTTGAGAGACAACACGATCTTAATCCAATTTTATCTCAAACAAATCTTAATAAAGCTATAATAATACCTTACTACTTTATTTAATGTAAATTACAGAAGAGCTTTTAGCCTTTTGTGTTACAATGCCCTTTCACCTGCTTATACTGAAGGGACATATAATAAAGTCTCTATTGATGACAGAACTTGTATTTGCCAATCAGGGGGTATTGAGACCACAGAACACATTCTGTTTGAGTGCACACTTTACAATGAGATACGCAGGACACTTCTGCCCAATGTGCAGACAAATTGCTCTTTGGCAAAGAGGGATAAGATGAAAATACTATTATCAGATACAAACAAACATCGAACATATTCTGTTGCAACGTTCGTGTGGATATCTAGTAAAATCAGGAAGGTGCAACAGAACTACATCGGGTGTGCTAGTTAATTCCTCTTTATTACTTTTAGATGGACATTGTTTTGCTTACTTCGTATTATTTATACTGAATTTGTTATATATTCTATCTGTATTGTATCTGTCTCTGTGCAATTTTAAATCTGGAATTTTATTGATCAATGACCGTAAATAAATCTGAATCTGAATTTTGTGAGATGAGAGAATCTTGAAAGAGCTTTTAAAGACAGTCGGAGGAAATAGGACAAGAGTTGCATCCCAAACAGAAAATTTGGAGTGGTATAATTTTTTTTAATTTACACTCTGAGTCTGAAGAAAAAAAATATGAAACTTCATGGCATTGAAAAAGACTGGGTTAATTTGTCAAATTATAGATTTTTTTAAAAAAAATCCTTCTGCCCACAAAGCTGCTGCTTGTTTTTCAATAGTTAGATTATTAAAATGACTTATAATAAAATATTTACATATAGGAGGCAAGTTAAAAATGGCAACCTACCACCATCAGAGCTATACAATACTGTGTGTATGGCTCATTTCAGGCCAAGAATAACAAAACAAAATAGAAGATAAATGCAAATCACTTCTTTAAACTGTGACACAATATAATATTGAGTAACATTTACAGTAATTGCCAAAAGAGCTGATATTCTTTTGATGGACTTCTGTTCATTTTGAAGGAAATTAAAATGAAGAAGAGCACTTAATTAGCTTTTCATTCATTTCCTCTTGACTTAACAACACCACATTAGCCTACAGTTATTACAGCCAACTTACTGACATTTAGCCATCTGGGAAGAAAGACTATTATTGAATTGCAGAAGGAAAAAATGGGATGCTATCCAAACATAAATTCCTATACCCTAAAAATGACAATATTACTGTTTAAAAGTCACTCAGCAATCGTACTTACTGACCGTCAAGTACATCTGGCAAGAAATCAAATGCTGTATAATCTGCATGGCTTGCCTGTTGAGATAGATTTTGGCAGAAGCATATTCACAGAGTATATTCTGATTTTGTTTGCATAAATCCTCATCACTCCCAGCCATGACAATGGTAGCAATAATCAAGTATGCTTAAGTTCAGTTTTCCATATTCTTGGGGGTAAATATCCTCACAGAAGAGATATTAAATAAACTCAAAAATATTTCCATAACCGAATATTAAGTTACCCTGTAGTGGCAGAGGAACCTTTTATGGGTTTTAGCATCTGGCAAATACTTTCCTCTTCACTCTAGCCTTCAGCCTTTGACCCCCTTGATGCCCCTTTTGGAAGTATGTAGGTGGGTAATACTTTGGAAGTTTGTTTTGTGGTATTCTATGATTGTTTTATATTATGTTTTATTGTTGTTTTTAATTTTGTAAACTGCCCTGTGACCTCTGTGTAGAGCAGAGTAGAAATAAACAAACAAACAGTATGAATTACTCCAAATAAACAGCAAAGAAGGGTGGGATTCAAAATGCAAGGCTTATCAGAGATCGTCAAGACTGAAGCTACAAGTAATGGTCTTTTTTTGTTTGTGTGGCCATAATTCTATTATGGAATAGAACAAGACAGACATTTAACTATTCGTAGATCAAAATAGTAGGCAGATGCTCTAAATGTGCCATTCATGTCTGGCTGCTGATTGGCTTAAGTCAGCCTGTGGTGGGTTTGAATGCTGGCAATTCTCCAATGCTTAAGAGGCATCAGAAATTAAATTCTAAACAAATGTTTTCAGATACATGTGCCTACAATTTATCTGTCTAGATAAAAATAAATCTGAAGAAGCTGACAATGTTGGGTTACCAGCTGGTGGGGTTATATTTGTACGCTCTAGATAAATAACTAGAAATAATGTGCAGGGGAAGACAAGAATCACTAGAAAGGACAATGACGCTAAGAAAAGCTGAGGACAGTAGGAAATGTGAAAGGCCTAACATGGGATGGATTGACTCAGTAAAGGAAATCACAGCCTTCAATTTGCAGTACCTGAGCAAGGCTGTCAATGACCAGATATTTGGGAATCATTTATTAACATAACGACCAAAGTTGCAAGAAACAGTTATTCAAAATGTGTATTCCTCCTAAAGAGATTCATGTCTATTGTCACTCTGTTAAGCAAACAGTAAACTTATATTGATTACCAAAATCTACAGAAAATCATCCAATGGAGATTGAGAGCAGGGCTGTACCCATTGACAGTGTTTCCAACCTCCACACAACTATTGGCAGGTGACAGCAGACAGCATGGCAGTGTCTAAGCAGCTCTTCCTTTCAGCACTAGAATACAAAAGCCCACTATACATCATAAGCTTGTGATGTGTCAGATCATGATTATGAGACTGGACTTGCAGTCAGTCATACATCTTTAAAAGCATTCATTTTTTCAGCATTGTAAGGGAGCATTGGGAAGAGAGAAGGAGCTTCTAGTTTGCCTCCCACTCCACTTTCACCAGCAGAAAGGGTGTTGGGGGTATTTTGTCCATTTTTCTGGCTTCATAGGCCCTAAGAAAGACATGTGCTCCCCACCCCCCGTGCCTTAGGAGCGTTCTTTCATAGCACCAAGGTCATGAGTTCTCTTTAAGGTGAATTTCAATTATTATGTCTAACTGTAAGTCGTGTGTCTGGTATAGGATGGTCAGGTCTCATCTGTCCAACAGCAGGGGATGAGGAGAGGAGGGTTCCAGATGCAGGTTGGGAAACTCCTAGAGATTTGGGGATGGGTCCTGGGGAGGACAGGGAACTCTGTGAAGTACAATGGCAATGAGTCCACCTTCCCAAGCATCCATTATTAGGTAAAGGAACAAGATGAAAGCTCAAGCTATTTGCTAATTCCAGCCTCTTGAATTTTTAAATTAAAGTTTGGCCATTTTGATCCCAGTACAAAATTGAGCTGCTATTGTATATGTTGCAATGAAAAGAAAGGTGCACACAGATCAAACATTGAGGTTATAGAGACCTGCTATTTCCTAGATGCAAATTTAAGAAAGCTCATCATCCTATTTAAGAACCACAGTTTCGGCAGATCACTCACATGGGCTGGGATGGAAATCCATCCTTTAAGGTAACTTTAGTTAGTACAGTCATCTGAACATGTGATATTCCATTGTCCATGATTAGTTAGGTAAACCAGGATGTGCAACCATCATTTGAATTTGATTTATTAACCAGAATTAGTATTAACAATGGTTTCTATGATATATGAACATACAGTGGAACCTCGGTTTTCGTTGGTAATCTGTCCGAAAAGAATCAATGAAAACCGAAACAAATGAAAACCAAGGCAAACTTTTCCATAGGAATCAATGTAAATCCAATTCATCCGTTCTAGGCTCTCCAAAAAACATACCAAAAACACATTTTTGGGTGAATAAACATAGTGTTTAATGCTGAAAACAGTAACAAACAATAACACTAGGACCAGCTTCAGAGCCAGTGGACCAATGTTGCACCCGAAAGCTGTCCAAAGAGGTCTGTTTCTGATGCCTCTTTAAGATTTGTCTGAAATGGGGCAAGACATTGTCATTAAACAAGTTGCAGACAGGGCCTGCAACTGCTTTGTCTGGGTGATTTTTCTCCATAAACCCCTGCACTTTACTGCAAATCGATGAAAACCGAGGCAAATCGATGAAAACCGAGACAAATTTTTCACTGAAAAAATCGATGAAAACCAAAATTGATGAAAACCGAAGGCAATGAAAACTGTATATACCACTGTATATACAAATAGCTTAACCCTGACATATTCCCCAGAGCTGTCCTTACCACAATACAGGTCAGGATACTAGTCGGGGATGAGAGTGGGGAATGAAGGCAATGAAATCAGCATTTATCAAGGCAAACCAGGCTTTCAATGATTGTACGTAAATTGAATCCTGGGTTCATAAACTAACTCTAGTTAGAAATAAACCATAGTTGCATGTTATGTCTGAACTACTAGTTTGTTCTACTTCAGTCTGGTGAGCAATTCGATTTAACTTCTCTTGACTTCAATAGTAGTAATTCTTTTTACCCAACAGACAGAAAAGTAGAGCACTCATTGGACTAATAAAACTTTTCTTAACTCTATTGGCTTCCATTTCCTTCCATCATGTAGTCATATTTTTTTTAAAAAGTGTAGCTGAAAATAAATGCAAAATAGTGAGAGAAATGTGTTCACAAAGCTATGAGCCTCCAATTTTAGTCCAATCCATTGTAAAATGTGTCATTTTAAAAAAGACATTGAATAGAGAACAAAAGCAATTAAATTTATGTATCACATGAACAGTTACAATACAACCTACTGTAAACTAATTTGCCATGCAGCACATCAGGAACTCCAACATTGCTCCTTTCCCAATCTGCCCTGGAGAAAATACCCTAATGCAATGAGGTAACGTAATAAAGGAAGATAGGAAAATTTGTCCTAATGTTTCTCTATCACTATTCTTTTAACTTAGCTGAATAAAGAAAGAACCATATGTCATGCTAGACTCAGTCATTCCAAATTACTTTTAGCTAATGCAGAGGCTAAGAGCGCTCTGTGAACCAACTTGGTAACTTAAAGAAGATTTAAAATGCGAAAACATATTTCTGCTGCCAGTCAGGAGAACATTGTCTGTGCAGGAATATTTGAAGGGACTTACACAAGTGAATAATATGGTGCCACTGGATAAATTTGCTGCCAATCTCCTGGTTTCTAAACAGTACCTACAATAGTGCATACGGCAGCACATTCCCCAGACTTCACGTCTGCTTCTGTGAGTTTTTGTGCCTATCCTAGATCACCCTCAGGTGAGTTTTCCTGCTAAGAAATGAATTTCAAACAAGCCTGTCAATAACAAATTTGTTAATGCAAGCTGATGATCTTCTCACAGTATGCTAAGTGAGACAGTGCAGGGGTTGTAAGGGAGAACATTTAGGTACCATTTCTGTGAACTAGCTGAGCATATCTGCATATCAGGATAGAATGACTGGGCATGTCAACAATTCCTTCTCTTGTTAATACTGCTAGACTGAAAATTCACCTCTAGCCTTTAGCTCTCTATTCACTTTGCACCAGCACGTATTGCTTCTCCGTGCATCATTAAGTCTCCAGATTTTTCAACAGTGTGATTGCTTTGGCAAGATTTATCAACATAAAAACCTCTTCTGTAATGCACAGTTCAAGCTTCCCAACTCCTCAAACAAAGGCTCAAGTTCTGCAGTAAGAATGATTGCACAGTCTGAATCAACTGACATGATTTCCTGAATGTAGTCATCTAATAAAGCACTGTATACCTATAATCACCTGCTGTTAGCAGCAGGTCTTCACTATTTCTCCAGAAGCCAGTCATGACCATTTGGCTATTGCTTAAGACCTGCTCATTTGTGCATCATCAACATGCATATGAGCTATATTTCTGTATCATCACACACAAAATGTATATTTATGAAACAGAACCTCTGTGTTATGAAACAGAGCCTCTGGATTTCTTGGAAATAGCAATATTTCTAAAATGTTAGGAAGACCTTAAAAATATACCTTTATATTAGCCAACTTCCTGTTTTTTTTCCAGTGGAAAAAGTATGAACATCTTTAAGACATCAGTGACATCTTTAAGACCAACAAAATTTTATTCTTGGTATTACCTTTCATGCGTATGAACAAAAGGTGCTTTTTTCTGCCACTTCAGGCCAACATGGCTATCCATATTTATTCTATTTTTTTTATTAACAAACTTATATTGATCTCATTGGAACTTTTCAATGGCTACCAAATTATTTTGTATTGTAAAAAGTAATAAGACATTCCTCTGTATGAACTTTAAAAAATGTAGCAGTGTCATCAGCTCAAGACTTTTTTAGGTCATCAGCTCAAGACCTTTTCAGAACAGATAATGTTCCTTAGAGCTGTTTTAGAAATGTTACACAAGGTTTCTTCTGTCCTGAGAGTAATATAGGATGGTTTTCTATCCATGTAGAATGAGCCATCAAGATTGTAAATCAGCCTTATTAAAAGTAATAGAATGTGTGTGTATCTGTAGAAGCATCATACCCAAATATATTTAGAAATAATTATAGTGCTCATCTTGAAACTTCTTGACATAGCAGGTCACATCATAGACTGTTTTAGGAGGTTCTCTGAAACATTTCTGTTTAATGCATTTCTGAATTAAAAATGGGTTCTGTGCACTGAGAGGTTTTGAAAAGGTATGTCTGTTCAGATGCTATTAAAAACTCATTTCATTTGGGCCCATTACTCACGGAACACTTATGTCGAGCCTGTTCTCTGCTCAGTGGGACTGTAGTGGGCTCTCCTCCCATTTGTCTGTTTACATGTGAGCAGGCAGCCCACAGAATGCAGCACACTTTGTCTACTAAACTCTGGCGGGGTCTCTGCTTCTCTTAGTTTTCTAAGTCCATCCATCCTTGAAGGCACAGAGCTGATATTCTCTTCTCCACTTATCTGGTGAACCAGTTTTGTTTCCCCATTCCTACACTCCTGCCGGGTTCTTTTCCTAATAAGGCAATTACATGCTACACCAACTGCAGGATTAAGTGTTCCCAAGAGGTCCTTTTGTATCCCCATTTTTAAAGGGGTCAAGCAAGGCTGTCTTAGCCCCAATCCTTTTAAACCTCTTTTTAAGTGATCTTCCCTTTCTTTCTGGCCCTTTCCGCACGGGCCATTAACGGCGCCCTGGGGACGGCAAAAATGCCGTCCCCAGGGAGCCGTTCGCACAAGCGGCACTGCGAAAACACAGCAGCGGCGACCTGGCTCCCCTCCCCCTCCCCCAGGGCGGAGTCAGGCCGCCTCCAAAAACCTCCCTCCTGGAGGGAGGTTTTTTGGGAAAAACAGCACTTGTTATTCCCGGCGGCGCTGCGCGAACGGGCACCGCTGGGAATGCCATCTGTTTTCCCTGTCCCTCTCCCACTCACCTGCGTGGCCGTGGTAGCCCTGCTGGAAAGCCTTCCTAAGACCCTCCCTCGCTGTCCCTCCGGACCCCTGGAGGTCAGAGAGGGAGGCAGCTGATGGCGAGGTCTGGGGCGAGCACAGCAGGGCTGTCTGCTTAGAGGCTGACCCCGAGGTGAGTGGGAGAGGGACGGGGAAGAGGCGGCTCCATGCGGAGCTGCCTCTCCTGCGCTGGCCTCTGCGGGGGGCACTCGGACGCTCTCATGCGAACGGCCCCCATCCCTCCACCAGCAGAAATCCTGCCGGTGGGGAAGCGCTCTTTGGCCCGTGCGGAAAGGGCCTCTGAGATTAATAGACATGCC
The DNA here is from genome assembly GCF_021028975.2 of Sphaerodactylus townsendi. Classification (NCBI taxonomy): domain Eukaryota; kingdom Metazoa; phylum Chordata; class Lepidosauria; order Squamata; family Sphaerodactylidae; genus Sphaerodactylus; species Sphaerodactylus townsendi. Next base: position 64,931,867 of record NC_059431.1, read on the forward strand.
CTGAAGTTAGGTCCAGCTGCATTTTAATGGGGTTGGTTTTAATAATATAGAGCCATCATTTAATGTTTATCTAAATTTGGTATTATCGATTTTACAGTGCTCTATCTATTTGCCTGTACACCGCCCTGAGCCCTTCGGGGGAGGGCGGTTCATAAATATAACAATAAATAAATAAATAAAATGTATCAATTCTACTATGTGTAGATGATGCTGTGCTACTCTTCCTTCCAGAGTTTGCCTTAGACACTTAATGAAGTGCTGTGCGGACTATGAATCCAACAGATTGGCAATCAATTATGAGAAAACCAAGGTTTTGGTCTTTTCTAAACATCAGAAGAAGTTTAGTTGGGTAATAAACAACATCCAAGTTGAGCAGGTTAAATGCTTTAAGTACCTTGACTTTTTATTTTCTTATAACCTATCATGGATACCCCATAGGAAGGTTGCTCTCTCGGCAACATCTAATACTATTTCTGCATTTGCACTTTTTTTATAGTCACAGTCATTCCTTCATTCCTCTAGCTCTTAAGATCTTTAATGCCAAAGTTGGTTCAGAGATGCTTTATGGAGTCCCAATATGGATTCAGGCAGTTAATTACTCCTTGAATTCCCTTCAATCCAAATTCTTTTATAAAATAATCGGACTCCCCGATTGTGTGCCCTTTGCAGTCTTTTGTCTGGAGTTAGGCCAAAGCTCCTTGGAATTAAATGCTTGGCTCAGGACCTTTATGTTTTGACTACATATCCATTATTTCACAGATGACAGTTCCCTGGTTCACCTGCTGCTATCCGATATGCAAGCCAACCCTTGGTTATCTCCTACTGAAAAAACTAACGTTATTGGACTGTTGTTGGATTCACTATGTTCCTTGTCCTATTCAGAAGCTCATGAAAGACAAAAGGGTTGCTTACTGGATAGGGAGTTTTCCAGTTTAGTTACAGCAGCCATGAAAACCTGCTCACCTATGCATTTCTCAGCCCCATTTAAACAGGTCATATGGCCCATTATTTGCTTAGTTAACTCTGTTCAAAGGAGAGCCTTAATGCTGCTAGGTTTAATGTTATACCTTCTGCTTTTTTATTAGGCAGATTGAACAATATAGAAAAGTCTAACAGATTGCGCCCTTGCAATACTGGACAAGTTGAATACTTGGCCCATCAATTATTGCATTGTTCTAGTTTTAAGGGAATTAGATCTAAGTTTGTGAACCTTACTCCCTTATTCCAAACTGATCTCCCTGATTTATTTAGACTACTGTATTTGTTAGATAAACCAGACCCGTTTTTCTGTGTGATGGCTGCAGATTTTCTTTTGGAAATAATACAGGGTCATTAGTATTTTTAATGTATTCTATGTTGTTTATTTTTATGCTGGTATTATTATACCTATTGTTATACTCAGTTTTTTTTCTGTTATTATTATGCCAATAAAGACTTTCTGAACTAAACTGTGGCTGAATATTAGGAAAGTACTCATTATTTACACAAATTCCACAAGTGGGAGATAGCCATTTCAATTTGCTGCAGCAAATACACAAGAAGAAAAATTTAATCTGGCATAAGATGCTGTATGCTTGAGTCCACTTTATTAAATATAAAGAACCCACAAAATATCAAGATAAAGATGCTGTTCTACCAAATATATAGCAATTTATTACATTTTTACCTTATCTTTCCTCCAATGAGAAGTGTACCTGGTTCTTCTCTACTCCATTTATAAGAAACCTATAAGGTAGGTTAGGTCAAAACAGGAAATGATTGACCCAAGATCACCCAGTAAATTTCATGTTGAGTGGAATTTAATACTCCACTACTCTAACCACTTTGCCACATTCTTTATGTGCATGATGTGTGTGAGTCATAGCCCACCTGCAGTTTTCAAAAACAAAAAAACACTCTCCTATTTCAGTTCCCAATTTATCTTAGGCCCTTTCCCCACTTACCTTAAGCCCCGCACTACTCTCCTCAAGTAGCACAGGGTCCAGCTGCCCTCCCCACTTCAGGGTAGCGAGAACGCAGGCTGTCTTAAACGCTGCCTCTCAGCCCCCTCGTACGCTGCTGGTGAATTCCTGGCGCCTTTTGATAATGGCGCCTTTGACTGCCTTGCTGAGGTCAGGAGTTAGAGGGAAGCCAGGAATTGCCCACAGCAACCCGCGGGCAAAGGTGAGTGGGGAAAGGGCCTTATATTCACTCAAGATAGTATCTCTAATGCAGATGTCCTTGCCAAAGCCAATTTGCCAAGCATGTTTGCTTGATATGTATGACCTGGCTTGGCTTATACATAAGATGCAAAATAGCAAAAAATTTCAGGCTATAATAATCTAGTTCAGGCTAAAAATCTGTCAATAATCTAGTTCAGGCTAAAAATCTGTCAAACATTCCACCATGTTTGCAAATGTGACTTTTACAATGTTAAAGTGATGCTGTTTCAAATATAGAACACCTGACATCATATACTTTTGATTGATATTCAGATCTTTGACGAGAAAATATTCCTACAGCCACAGGAGAAGTATGAATGCACTGAAGTAGGATGCCGATCGTGATTTGGTGGCAGGTTCTTCTAATCTAACATCTAACCCTTCTTTACAAAGGAAATCTAACCTAACATAAATCATCTGAACAGACTGCCACAAATTCATCATCTTGAAAAAAATGGATGGTTGCCAACAGCTTATATAGACCGTGGTCCTTTAAACCAATATGTGTGTGAGATCTAGCAACAATTGAAAGTACTGCCAGAAATTGTTTGATGGCCAAAGGATTTATGAAGATAATATCAAAAATGGGAAGGCTGCATTCAACAAGCCTTGCTTACATGCCAGATCATCATCTGCTTTCTGTTGGGATCTCATATGGCCATTTACCATGCCTGAAAAATAGATTTGTACATACTAAAATGAAACCTTTTTTTCCTTCAAAGATGGTATACCAGTTACAAGCCAGCACATTAGGTTATAACAGGATAGTTAATTCCTATACTGTGCTGCTCTATTTTTGCTCATGTATTAAGACCAGTTTTTTTTTAAATGTTCACTCCTCAAAGATGGGGACTGCAGCATTGCCAGAAAATTCTGGCAACCGCCATCATTGGTAACATGTATCAGAAAGAATAAAGCAAAATTCCAGGAAAGAACAGCAGCTGGAGAACATTAAAAAAAGTGTGTGTTCTCATTCTTGAACTTGTTCTGCTTTTTTTGCAGCATAACTTATGCATTGCTGATGAGTATACCTTGCTTCAGATTTCCTGTCTTTAAAACTTTTACAGTAATATTGATGGGGTGGAAAAAGAGAGAAGATCACATACGTTCAAAGTTTTAAACAAAATTAATCTGACTTCAGCTCATTAATGTGTTATTTCTTTGATTCATCTCTATATGAACCTCCTTAAGTAGATTGTGTTCCTTTTAAAAACCTTTCTGATGTCTCTACCCCGCAGACACACTTAACTTTACACCAGAGTTTCATTCTTTGCACAGCAAGTGATGTAAGTACAACTCGTTATGCAGCTTGTCCTATGAATTCTTTATGATGACTATGCAGTGGATACAGTGAATGGTGTTGTGGGGTCTTATGCTCTTAGGATGATACAAGAGTCATCTCTAGTCCTACACTGACCACTTGGCCACTTATGGGTCTCATCCAAGGAAGGTCACAACCAGAAGTTATTATGCCACTCTAGTGTTCCATTTTAGGTCAAATCCCCACTTGAAATTTGCACGCAGATCCAAACCTGTTCGTTTGGAAACCGTGTCCTCTTCATCGGAGTTTCTCCCTCCCCATAGCAGCAAGCACACAGCAGACACACTCGGTTGCAGAACTCTAGCAATCCCCACTACCAGGCTAGCTCACTTCGCCGGTCTCCCCTGATTGGCTGGCGTGCCTTGATGGGGCAGGACCTTTTCCCACTGCGGAAACGTACATTGTAGGGGTGTGATCAAAAAAGCCAGCATGTAAAAGTTTAACGTTTAACTTTTAACTGTTTTACTGTGCAAACAGTTAATCGTTACCTGTGTAAACCATGAACGATTCAAAGTTACGTGTTTGACTGTTTAATGTTTGCATCCCCTTCTGCTGGTCGATCGCAAAAGTGGAAATGAAACCAAGGAAAGGCTGCGTGTGCATCACAGTGCTGATTGGTTGCCCGAATTCTGCATCACACTCCAGGACAGGAAACGAGTCAGGGTTTCAACCCTCATCCCTCCCCTCGGATCAGCTCTGAACCGTGTTAATGGGGTCTATGCCACTTGCAACCAGGTCCTGCCGGAACGCAGATTAACGGGGAGATCGAGCACCAGAAACGGAATCTGCCACGCAAGCAATGGGGAAGTCGTCCCTCAAACTTGGTTAGTTTGTGTCCTGAAACCTTGCTAAGACGGTAGTGGGGATTCAACCTTAGACAATTCAAACACATCATTGTAATCTGTAATCTGACATAATATCTTTAGAGGGCTGTACTATGTGTAATTCCTCAATGTGCAGTTTAGCTTGTGTTTCACTTTCTCCTACACTCATGGATAGCACTGATTTTGGGGTTTTCCCCATGGCCAATATATCCTGGGATAAAGTGAAACATCCCACTTTCAGCCATGACTTCCTCATGGCTTCCAGGTCTAACACGGGTCCACTCGTGAGATTTCCCTTATCCCGGGGTTTCCAAAATATGATAAATTGGTGGTTCTTTTAAAAAAAACACACCGCTCCCGCTCCCATGCAAACACAGTGAGAGGTGGACTGGTTTATTTTTCCCACCTCACTGCCTGCAGTCAATCAGAATGTCAGAAAAATGAGATAGTTCACGCATGTGCAGCAATGTTGGCATGGAAAATGAAAATAAACCGGGGCCATGCATAATCACCTGGAGTTCTTCCTCCTGGCCCGAATGTGCTGATGGGCAGCTGTGCGAAGGGAGCCCGGTATATATGATCCCAGTTTCCCCCCAGGATATTATGTCAATCCAGAATATGCTATTAATTCACCAGTAGCAAGAAATTTCAGAATCAGTGACTTTTAATCAAGGTATCACTGTTGTGTTATTTCATTAATCGCATTAACTAATTTAACTGCAGGGCTGTGGTATTACAGTGTTCGTGACCAAAAGGCGTGCACCCAGGGACATGGGTGTCCCTATGTCCCTAGGCTGGTAGGCCCCTGCTGGGATTGTATAGAAGTTCTTGGAAGCCCTGACTCTCCTATCAAGATACACTGGAAGCCAAGAGGCTAGTTAGTTCAAAGCTGTCTGTGAAATTCAGCCTTCTTCCTATTCTGCTTCAAACACTAGTCCAGGGAAAAGTAATGAACTCTGGAAACTGTGTGTACAAACCTATAAAGGTAAAGAAGAGAGTCTGAAGTCTTTATTCCTGAGAATAAATCCTACTAAAAGAATCCTACTAAAACTGCTGAAGACAGAATAAGGCCAAACACTCTGCTATAAAAGCAAACTGTTCTCTTACATGAGATCAGCTGGCATTTTAAAACAAATGGCATTCCAAAAAGCACTCCAAATAATTATTAAATTGTTGGCTGACATCACATCTTTCTTTAAGCCTTGTTCTTTCTGCTGTCTGGAAAAAGAACCAATCTTGTTATGTCATTTTTTAAATGATGAATCTTATTAATAGAAAGAGTCTGCACACACAAGTAAATACACAAACACACACAAACACTGTTACTGATGTATCCTCCCTCTCCTTCTATTTGCAGAAAGCAAATGTCATTTATACAACCTACATTATTCATATTTTCTGCAAAATCTCAAAATAAAGCATATTATAAAGCAAAATAAAGCAAATAAAGCATACTAAAGCACACTCCAAGGAAATTCCTCTTTGCTTGATATTCTGAGCACAGAGGATACCAGCACAAGAAGACTGTTTGAAATATGAACCATTTCTGATGTTTTTATTACAAAGAGTAATGCCATTTCTCCTTCTCATACATGATGGTAATGTAAGAAATCATGAATATTATTTTAAAATTAACCAATTGTGGGGGAAGTCCAGCCCTGGACAAATAGTCAAAAGGTACATGATCTAGAATAACAGATTGTCTTGTTATCATATTACTCCACCTGTTTCATTGACTGGGGAAAGTATCTTGAGGATGACTGAGCTCTGGAGGCCTTCCTTCTTTTTTCTGCTATTTCAAGCATTTATTTTCACATGGTTAAGAAGGGTTTCTTTTTTTCTTAAAAAGGAATGCTGAGATTTAATTATTTCCCATAAAACGCTGGTACATCTTACAAAATTTGGCAGTAAAGTGACCGAATTCTCCCTAGCTGCAGGAACAACTTTGGTGTCCTGCAACAGTCTTCTCTGAAGTGGAGGAATAACTCTTTAAGTGCTGCAGTCTTGTCTGAGTAGCAATGCAATTAAGTTACTCACCCACCTACCCCAGACACACAAAAGCAGGATTTGGTCGCAGTTGCGGTAAGCTGGTTTCATTGATCAAGAGAATGCTCATATGCAGTTTCACAACACACGTTACGAAGGAGGTTAATGACAGCTTGGAGATCACTGCTCTTCATGATAGCACTGCCGGACACAATCATATTGGCCCCTGCCTCAGCACATTTATGAATGGGAAGGGAACTTGGTTCTTAGCCAGTTAATCTTTGGCATAATATCTTCCATGAATTTCTGTCCCCCGAAGCCAGGATCCACTGTCATAACTAAAGTCATGTCCATCTGGTTGGCCCATGGTGCTAAATATTCTACTGTCATTCCTGGTTTGATACCCAAAGCAACCTTCATTCCATTTTCTCTGATATCTTTGATAAGGTCCCTGGATTTTCCTTAGCTTCTATGTGAAAGGTATACTGGTTTGCAACTGCCACAGCCATGGGTTTCACCCACTGTTCCGGCTTGGCAACCATCATGTGCATATCGAAAATGGGTTCCTGCCCCAGCTGCCTCAAAGGCTCTCAACCACAGGACGACCAAATGTGATGTTTGGGACAAAATGCCCATCCATTACATCCAGGTGCAGGTAGTCAGCCCCGCAGTCCCACATGCGGGTGCATTTCGCGCACAGTGCCATCGCTGTTGAGGATGGAAGAGTCGATCCGGCACCCAAGTGCCATCACCGCCCGGCTGGCCCCTTGGCTAGTTCCTCTCACTTGAGTCAGAAGCACTGTTCTGAGGCCTTCTTTCTTGATGTATGCTTTTGTCCTGTTCATTAAAAGAAAAGGGAATGCCTAAGAGAATAAGTTTCAAAGGCCAAACATGAGTGCTATTTCTGATCCTGTCATGAGCCTTCAAAAGAAATTCCACTGCCAACATTCATCAACCTCTTAGATGCATTTCCTCACTGTCGTAAGAAGAAATGTGAGGTCCTACTGAAGACTATTACCCAATCTTAACCAAGTCTTCATATGATTCCTAAGTACTGTTTTAAGTTCCTTACTTCCCTGAGCCACGGGTCAGACCATTACTGCTTTACAAGGCAGCTCTAATTTAGGGGGGGGGGGGAGCCCGAGGCTCATATACTGCTTTTTAATATCTGTACATTTAGCCATCTACAGGTTGAGAAGGTAGGAAACAAGTGTACACACAGGAAGATAGCACTCACCTGAAAGGAGCACTAGTTTTTAAATTAGGAGGGGCATTTCTAAAGCTAGAGATGCCAAAATTCTTATAATATTATAATGTTTTCTCAGTTCTCTGGGGCTAGTTCTTGTTAATGGCATCAAGCTAAACAATGTGAGATATCCTTGAGCAGGATTTCCCAATCTGATTAATGAGGTGGGTTTAGTAAAGATGTTGTACCTTAACCTCCTCCATATAACTGGTTGCAGTTTTAAAGGCAATTTATGTCACAGAAATCACATGGGGCCAGTGACATACCGCCTATAGGGACATGGGGTAACCCATGTCCCTGGGCGCATGCCTTTTGGTCATGTGGGGGGGTGTGTGCCGGGCACCGGCTGGGTCCCTGCACCCAACCTCTCCCGCAGCTAAGTGACCTAGATGGTGCCCAGCAGCTACCCCTGTGCCAGGGTGCTGCTCACCAGCGCACAAGGCCAGGCCCAGCCAGGAGGCCTCGTGTGGCGGCATGATCCCCCAGCCTTGTGTGCTGGTGTGATCCCCGGCGAGGAGAGGCCTCGTGTGACATGGGAGAATCCAGGCTCGCCAACGTGATCCCTCAGAAGGGGGGAGGCCTCCCAGCCATGCAGTCAGAAGGCCTCTCCCCTGCCTATCTGCTGCAGCACCCTGCCTCCCCCTGCCTCCCTGCAAGCCAGCTTCAGCCCCCTAGGGCCTGGGGAGGACAGGCAGTGGCCTGCAAGGAGGTAAGGGGGGGCTCAGATGGATACCATGGCAAGCCTGCCCAGGAGCTGGCCTGCTGCTGTGGTGCCCATCTGAGCCGCCCCCGAGCACTGCCCTCGAGTGCGGGGGTGTGGGGGTGAGGGGTGCCCAGAGCAGGTGTTGTCCCCAGGCACCATTTCCCCCCAATACACCACTCCTTGGGGCAGAAGGCTTAGCAACCCCACATCCAGTTCTTCTTTACTAAACTTCAAAGCAGCATTCAGGGCAGCTAAACAGCAACAACAAAAACTCTAATTGCAGATCTGCCACATAGTAAGTCTGGGCCAGTTTCATTCCCTTTTGATATTACTAAAATTTACATAGGACACCACAAATCAAATGGGGAATAAAGGCTGCAATGGAGAGACTGGGCATTGGTTAGAATTGAACAGAATGTGAAGGGAAGATTTAAAAGTCTTTTGAACAAACACATTTAATAACAAAAAATGCTGGACATGTACTGATTTTTATTGATATAGTTATAACTTCTGGGAATTATTAATTTCAGGAGGTCATAGAATGCGGATTGTAAACTATCCACAAGTGTCTACAGGTAGGAATAAAGCCCCCCCCCCCCCCCCCGAAGAAAAGAAATGTTTTTCTCATCTTCAGCCAACGTCAGTTCACCTTTTATTCATAGGGAAATTGCCCTGGTGTTTGTTCTCTTGAAGTCTCACCGCAGCATTTGTAATTCATAATTTCATTTACCATAGCTTTTATTTTATAATTTGCTGGAAGGCAAGAGATCTCAATGTGCCGTTACCGAAGCACATTGAAGCTGCTCATAGTTCTGTTTGATGTCTATTCAACAAGTTTCAAGCAAGCCAAATTCAATTGGGTGTCTAGTTAAAAACACAATTTGCAGTGTCAGGCCTGTTTGCAATTGAGTAACACTTTAAAGAGACTGTTAGAGAACACAGAATTAAGGGCCTTAACCACATCAGAAGGAAAGGAGATACATGTTTAAAGGCTCCAGCCATTGTGCTCCATGCAGATAGGTTCTGGTGCCACTTAGACTGAATTTTATACTTAGGTCTACAAACTTTTATGTAGAATTTCTCACATACAAAAGTGTTCTCTGTGCTGAAGTAATCATATTAGCTGTAATGTTAAAATGACAAGTCATTTATGTTTATTTCTCTCATTTATTCCTTTTTAATTTCAGCCAGTTGCCAGAAAGGCATAACATCACGGGAAAACATCATGCTATTGGCCAATTACTAATTTTTTTTCTCCTGAGATGAAGGATTCCTATCCCCATTGGGGGAATAATCCCAACTGTATCAAACAGGTCATTTCCTCACTCCAGATATCAACCAGGGCATCAACAGGAGAACTGACTATATTAACAGGCAAATTATTATTATTATTATTATTATTATTATTATTATTATTATTATTATTATTATTATTATTATTATTATTATTATTATTATTATTATTATTATTATACACATAACAACACAGCACAAGTGTCTTAGATTCATCTCTGGTCGAGGTCCTTCCAAAGGACCCTAGGATGATAGGAGGAATGACTGCATTAGAATGTGTGCAGTTCCTAGAAGTGCTGCTTTCTACTTGGCATGTGGACTGATGTTCTGTCCAAGTTTAGGCTTTCCAGATGTTTTTCAAGATTTCTTGGGATTCCTCCTAGAGCACCGACTACTAGTGGGATTACTGTTGTTCTTTTCTGCCACAATCGTTCAACTTCAATTTGTAGGTCCTTGTATTTTGTGATCTTTTCCAGCTCTTTGTCCTATTATTATTATTATTATTATTATTATTATTATTATTATTATTATTATTATTATTATTATTATTATTATTATTATTATTATTATTATTATTATACACATAACAACACAGCACAAATGTCTGGAATTCATCTCTGAATATCGAGTCTTTCCCAAGGACCTTGGATATTAGAGGTATTTGCGTAGAATGTGTGCAGTTCCTAGAAGTGCTGCTTTCTGCAGCATGTGGACTGATGTTATAATTATATTATTATTATTATTATTATTATTATTATTATTAATTCAACTTAATAACCTAGAGTAGACCTTAATAACCTAGACCCCTAGACCTATCAGAAAGCCATTTGGATCCATCTTGCTCCACAGGGTAGACCATTTTAATAGATCCTCCATCCCTGCAGAGCTGTGGTAGCTCTGTAAAGCTAAACCCAAGCAAACAGCAATCTGTCCATGACAAAGAAATCATCTTCAACTTCTCCACCCTCAAACTTCCAGCCCAGAATATAACTTTAAATCAAGATTGTGACCTACACAGTATGTGGGATCATGTTTGTGATGGAAGCCATGAAATCTTGAGCTGATCTTGACAAGTTAGCATTGGCATTAAAATTTCCAAAATAAATAATCTAATTATAGTTCAACTTTGAAATATGATGAGAATAAAACAATAAAATCTGACACTTGTAAACTGATACTATGCTATCCCTTTAACATTCTGATTCTAAGGTATTCTTGTGAGAGAGTTTTTTCTTTTATCTATTAGATATTTTTATTTATTTATTCATTTATGTAAATTTATACTCTACCCACCACCAAAGTCCATGGGCAGGGTACAATCATAAAAGTACAATTTAAAAAATATAAAATACCATTATAAAAAGTGTGTGTGTGTGTGTGTGTGTGTGTGTGTGTGTGTGTGTGTGTGTGTGTGTGTGATCTCCCAAACTATATGTAAAATATAATTATCCCCTCCAAAACCAACAAGAGAGTATAATGCGGGGTGAGAGAAGGGAAGCACCATCCGGAAGGGGTCAGCTGCATGCCTGGTACAGAGGGTGATCTTGTGTGTGTGTGTGTGTGTGTGTGTGTGTGTGTGTGTGTGTGTGTGTATGCGTGTATGCGTGTATGCGTGTATGCGTGTATGCGTGTATGCGTGTGTGTGTGTGTATTATATATATGTGTGTGTTTATATATGTGTGTGTGTATAATTATCCCCTCCAAAACCAACAAGAGAGTATAATGAATATTTTAAAGATGCAATCCTAAAACAAGAGAATCAAAAAAGCATATTGTGCCTCCAAAGGCTTTCATTGCTAATGTGTGTGAGCACGCTGTCAAGTCACAGCTGACTTATTGTGACACCATAAAGGCTATTTCTGCATGGCACAATTATTCCGATTACAATCGGTATCTTACAATCCGGGTCTATTTTATCCCGGTTTCTCCCCTCACATGGCTGCCCGTTTCTTTGAAGGAATCAAGTGGACTGGGAAGAAATACTCCAGTTTGTTTCACCCCAGCCTGGGTCATTCGTATTTACACCACAAGCATATCCGCACATGTGCAAACATCCCCACTGTCCCGCATTTGATTGGCTGTTGATTTTGGGCAGCAATGGGGGAAACGAAGCCCCCCCTTTCACAGTTTTGTATAGGGCCCGGTGCAGGCCTTAATATGGCAAGCCGCAACAAAAAACAATGGGGCACAGCATCACGTTACATTCCCACTCATGTACTCACATATTTGTGGAAAATGAGAGACCCCCCCCCCCATGATATGCCCACTAACATTCAGCCCAAAGTGCACATCTCCCTAGCTATGCGCTCTGAGCAACCAGTACATGTACAGGAAAGAAAATGGGGACATTTTGGGACTCCACTCCTGATTAACCCAGGAGAAATGGCACCCGGTCAATACCATGAACAGAAAATGTGCTTGGGGGAATGTTTCAGGAACGTTTCAGGAAAGGCGGGCTGCAACAGTCAGAAGCTCAGTAGAGTTAAAAACTGACATGACATCAGGTGGAGAGATCAGGGGGGTGGGCAGGAACAATAAACTGGTTCTGCTCCTGAGTTGTTTGCATGGTAGCAGGTTCTCCACAGGATTTTTGAAAAGAATCACCAAATGGGCAATTTTTGAAAATCCTGGGATGAAGGAAATATCATAGAACAACCTGCTTTAGGACCAGAAACCGTGCGAACATCTTGGCCCAACTGGGACATTTCCCTTGCTCAACCCGGAATATCTGGACCATGCAGAAACAACCAAGGTTTCAAGTTAAGAGAGATGTGGAGGAGGTTTGCCATTGCCTGTCTCTGTATGGGCTGCAAGAGTTCTCAGAAAATTGTAACTTGCCCAACAGGCTTCATGTGGAGGAGTGGGAAATTGAACCAGGATCTTCAGATTAGAGTCCACCACTCTTAATCAATACACTACTTTGGCTCTCTTTGTTACTAATAACCACATGCATATCTTGACTTTTGCCCTTAACAGTCTTGATCATATCAGCAATAACCATGATTTCTCCCAGCTTGCAACATTTATTGGACACTGTTGAGTTCAGCAGAGTCCTGAAAAAGGTCATAATTTGACAAGTTCCCAGAGGAAATTTTTGAATGTTAATTCTCTTTCAAGCTGTTGCAGATTTAATTGGAAAATCTGCAGAGGAATTAGCAATTCACATCAACAGTGTAATTAATAATTAATAAATATCAGTAAACTGGGGCAATTGCTGGAGGTGACTTTGCCTTTTAGTCTACTGCAAATGTATCCTTATCCAAATCACTGGTGATGCAGGAGAGGTCCTGAATAACTTCCTGCTGCTGTGGTAAACTGGTTATAAGTGAACAAATTGAAACGAAACCCAGAAAAGACAGAGATATTGGGGCTTTCCCCACTTACCTCCTTTTGTGTGCCACCCCACGGCCAGCCCACGTAGAAAAGCCTCCGCAGCTTTGGAGTCCAGAGAACTTGTTCCCCACTTGTTTCGCCCTTTCACACCTTAGCAAAATAATGCGGGGGTCACAGAGCAAGTCTACCGTGGCAATTGGCATTCTGATTGGCTGCTTAGCACGCATTACCTTGCGTCATGGACTTCATGGAAGCAGCTGACCAGCCCAGGCGAGGTCTCATTGTGATTGGCTGGCACGCGAGTTTGATTTGGGATTGGCTGGCACGTTTTCACGTGATCACGTGCTCATGTGCAGACGTCATCATTTTGGCGCCAGTCGCGCTTTCTCCAGAATGCATGTCATCAACTGTCGTGTTTTGCTGTAAAAGCAACAGTGCTGTCACGTGTTGCATTCCTCCATTCCATCTGGAGGATGAAAGCGAAAATCAGTTTCGTTTTCCAATGCCTCTGTTCCCCGCAACCCTGCGCGCTCAACGGCACTTTGCCGCAAAGCTGTAGAGCTGTGGAGCTCGAGTAATGTAATGTGGGCACATTACCTTGTGCTCACGTGCACACGGCTCAATTGTGGCGTTTTTGCATTGTAAAAGATTTGTTGCCACGTGACCATGTCATCACATAGCTTTCTGTCCCGTTATTTCTGATGGGGACAGACTTCCTTGAAAAAATGGAGAGGCCTGTTGCCTGATTGGTGGGAAGGCTGTACGTTACAGCGAATCAACTTCGCCCAAACATCTAAGTTCCCCACCACCCCGCGGCAAGTGCGGGCTTCTGGAAAAGTTGCTGTTTGAAGAGCAGCTGATTTGACGCACGCTAAGGAGCTGGGAGAGCGGCAGATTCGAGGCAGCTGGGCTGTGGCTGCTGGTGTGGTGGGGAGCGTGGAGGATCCCCGTGTCTTTTCGAGTGGTTACCCCACGGCATATGGTGAGTGGGGAAAGCCCCAATATCTGCTGGGAAGGCACAGATCTTGAGGGACACTGTGCTCCAGCATGGTGTAGTGGTTAAGAGTGATGGACTCTAATCTGGAGAACTAGGTTTGATTCCCCACTGCTCCATATGGAGCCTGCTAGGTGACCCTGGGCTAGTGTATGTATGTATTGGTATTGGCTATCACACACAAAGCCCATCCCAGCCCTTCCCCCTGCACAAAATCAACAACTGACCATATGTGTGCCTTCTCATTATGGCCCCCACCTTATGGAATTTCCTGCCTGAGGAGGCTGAGAAGGCTCCCACTCACCTGGTGTTCTGCAATGTATGGAAAAGTGAATTATTTAAGAGAACTTTTCTACACAGGCAATAGAGTCATACTGTATTAATGTTTCACAAATTATTAGGAATTGTATATACTAATGTGTATAGCTAGCTGAAACAAGGATCCTACTTTTTTGCATGGTTTAATATTTCATGTTATTGCTTATGCTTGCTTCAACTTTTTTTGGACTTCTGATTGGTTTTACAACCCAACTCCTATTGCATTGCTTAGTGAATATCACTTCCTGTTCATTGTATTGACTCTCTCTGTACAATCTGCCTTGAGTTCGAGTGACATAGGAGGAGTATAAATAAATAAAACAAATTCAACATTGGCTGACAGGAATATAGCTTTGTTAGCTAATATGGCATTAGTCTCATATTCAGACATGGTGAAAATGCTGCACTTCATTCATAGCTGTATCTTTAAGATACAGATAAGAATTTTAAGAGGGCAAACCAAGACACAGGTATCATTTGACGAAAGAAACCTACTGCATAGAGCAATCTTAAGCAAAGTAACTTCCTTAAATGCCTATTGAGTAGAAGCACATAACTCTGCTTGGGAAGATCTAAACATGCCCACAGTGGTTTTGGTCACTCGTGTGATTAGTTCAAGTGAATACATATGACAAAAAAATTAAATCTGTAATGGAATACATAACACTGTAAAAATGAAAAAAAACTATACCTTTCAATATGATACATAAATTGGTATCTAATACATTTTAAAAATAAACATTCACAGTTGTGCCGAAACCAAACACAACTGCCATATACTAACAAATGTTTTCAGCTCATAAGTAATAGAACAAAACATTCACAGATAATGAGCTGGTGCTGAAACTCATTTATTCTGCTTTATAGCTTTGCTCATTTTCCATGCTGCTTTAAAGAGTAGCAAGATTTTTTATTTGCTTTTTGAGAGCAAAGTGATATCACAAGTGATGTCAACAGAGTTGCGTCAGTGTCACAAGCCAGAGTAACTGTGCTCTTAGAGTGAGAGTGAACATTAACAGCAGGATTTTTCCTAGTTCACTTGTTCTTCAGCATCCACCTTCAGAAGAAGGGCTTTTGAACTCTTCTTCAGCATAAGTTTTCCCTTAGGGTTCAAAGCACTTAACTCATTCAGAGCCATCTTTGTTACTGGGCCTGTCCTCAGATACACTAAAACTGAGCAGATGATCTTCTCCACAACCTTCTCCTGGTCAGTAGTTTCATGTGCTACATTTATGTTTTTATGATCAAAGTGGAAAAGTGATTACTCTCATCTCTACCTTTAACAGCGTGGAGCACACCAGAAATTATTCAGTGATTTCCTCTCTCACTCCTTCCCTTGTCTTCTGGAAGCTTATTATTATTATTATTATTATTTCTTTCATTTATTTTCTAACATTCTTCCATTATGAAATTCAAGGGCCCAGGGAGGTTTCCCAATGAAGCACTGACCAGACCTAGACCTCTTACTATCAACAAGGCTGCTGGATCATGTTGCTTTCTACCAGACCCCCAGGTCTTCTCAGGCTTGGAAGTCCACCAATTGATAGCAATCATTGTGGCCAAATCTGATAGAAACATAATTTTGCTTGTCAGTACCCCAGCATGGCAGGCTGTCAGACATTTTAATGGAGTATTGAAAGTTTCAATAACCCAGGTTATGACCCAATAAATTTTGGGTCATAACCTGACTTGAGATTTCCCATCCAGTGCCCTAGACACAAATCTTTCCAAATCAATAATTTTCTTCTAGAGGGAAGAAATCTCATTAAGCTTGACTTTAAGCATTAATAAAGTGTATTCATTAGGAACATGCAATCAGAAGTTTATTAAACAAGATTTCATCCAAACTTAAATGGCAACTATTTTTTATAGTTGTTGTTGTTGTTGTTGCTGCTGCTGCTGCTGTTGCTGTTGTTGTTGTTGTTGTTGTTGTTGTTGTAGATTTCACAGCTGCCAGACCTTTAGCTAGTTGTTGGCCTTCATTATAATTTGAGCCTCACCCAGAGGCCTAGAAAGTTTTAATGTATCGGCATAGTATTCATGCGGATCCCAGCAGGGCTGCCTTCTGAATTTGACAGATGTTAATTTTGTCAATTCGAAGATGTTTCAAGTGCTGCCCTAGTGTTTTTGGGATGGCACCCAGCGTGCCGATTACCACTGGGATGATCTCAGCTGGTTTGTGCCATAGACGCTGAAGCTCAATTTTCAAATCGCGGTATCTAGTGACCTTCTCGTGTTCTTTTTCAATCACCCTGCTGTCACCAGGGACTGCTATGTCGATGATGATCACTTTCTCATCCTCGATCACAGTGATGTCTGGTGTATTGTGTTTCAACACTTTGTCCGTTTGGATTCGAAATTGGCCATGCAGTGCTTTGTTGTGCCAGCTTTCAGTCCTCATTTTAATCACATTTTTTTTGTATTCTTGATTGGTTTTCTGGGTTTGCAACAAATGTCTGTTCTTCACTTCAATCAATGCCTGTTCTTGACTTTCCTTCACATAATCGGCCAGTGCATGCTTCTCCTCTTCCACTATTTGCTGTACTTGCAGTAAGCCCCTGCCTCCAGATCTCCGGGGAAGGTATAATCTACCAGTGTCACTGTGTGGGTGTAAGGCATGGTGCATTGTCATAAGCTTCCAAGTTTTTCTATCCAATGCTTCCAACTCAGCCTGTGTCCAGTTAATGATTCCTGCAGTGTACCTGATGACGGGTATGGCCCAGGTGTTGATGGCCTTGATGGTATTCCCACCATTTAATTTAGATTTCAAAATTTTCCTGACCCTCTGGGTGTACTCTCTGCTGACAACAGTCTTCACTTGCCCGTGCTTGATGTTATCCAGCTGCAAAATGCCCAGGTATTTATAAGCTGCCTCTTGGTTGCACTTGATGAGTTGGCCATCAGGCATTTCAATCCCATCACTCTCAGTGATCTTGCCCCTCTTTATTGCCACAGTAGCGCACTTTTCCAGGCCAAACTCCATCGAAATGTCTGTGCTGAATATTCGGACTGTGTTTACTAGTGACTGGATTTCTGTGTCTGATTTACCATACAGCTTCAAATCATCCATGTACAGTAAATGTGAGATTTTTTCTCAGTCTTTGCCCATTTGATAGCTCAACTTTGTTTTCTTTAAAATGACTGTTAGTGGGATCATGGCAATGATAAACAGTAAAGGTGATAGTGAATCACCTTGGAAAATTCCTCGCTTAATGTTGACTGTTCCAAAGTTTTCATTTCTGACTGTCAGTTCAGTTTTCCACTGTCTCATCGCTTTTTCGGTGAATACTCGAATGTTTTTGCTGATGCCAATTGTTTCCAAGCATTTCATGATCCAACTATGGGGCAGTGAGTCAAATGCCTTCTTGTAATTGATCCAGACCATATGCAAATTATTATTATTATTATTATTATTATTATTATTATTATTATTATTATTATTATTATTATTATTATTATTATTATTAGTTGTTATTGTTGTTGTTATTATTATTATTGATGATGATGATGATGATGATGATGATGATGATGATGATGATGATGATGATGATGATGATGATGATGATGATGATGATGATGATGATGATGATGATGATGATAAGTTTTATATACCACCCTCTGGGCAGTGAACAACATTTTAAATAACAGATAGAGCACAATTTAGGACATTAAAAAATAGAAATATAAATAAGATACATATAGGCTCTATTAAATTTAAATAGTTAAAACCTGTTAAAAACGTACAGCGTACAGCATTCTAATATGCAATGTATATAATATAATATATGGTGTCTGACAGCTAAAGCCCTCCCAAGAGGGGGATGGTAGGCCCGGCAGATGTTGTAAAGATCAGTGGATTCTAATAGGGCAAATATAATGGGTGTAGGGTGCAATGCAAACCATTGGGGAGGCTTTGCACAGGTCTGTTTGCCCCATTTTATTTCCCTGAACCCAGGATTTTCAAAAATTGCTAAAACAGTAATTCTTTTGCAAAATCCCAGGTTGGAGCCACTCCCGCGTGAACAGCCAGGCAGGAGACATTTTGTTTTCCTCTCTTCCACCCATGCACTGTAAATTCCACACCATCCACCATCAGGGAGAATCCACCAGCCTGACATTCTGTGCAGGTCACCCAGCAGGTTGTGGGCAGATTCTCTGAGGGATTCTCTAAGGATATAAAGTCCCCAAGCATGCTTTCTCCCCATGAAAGTGACAGTATGACTGATCTACAGCAATACATTCATTATTGCCCTGTTGTTGCAGAGAAGTCTTTTTTTTCTTTTGCATGTTGCACATGTGCTCCTACGCAGGTGCAGCTGATCAAATTTTGGGACAGTTGGCAAGACGGCGAGGGTTCATTTCTGCATGCTTGCATAGCTACGCATGTGTAGCAGAAATTTTTCTTAAAAATAGAAGTGTAAAGGTGCAAAAGCAACCTGGATTGTTTCCATGGGCTCCAGTCACTGCACTGCATGCATGTGAATGGGAAAAAGGAAAACAGGTTTCTTTATAATGAGTGCAACCTGTTATACATAGGCTGTGCAGAATCCACCATAGTCTGCCTAGAAGCTTTAATGTGATGTCACCACATTAGTCATTAATGACCATGCACTGTTTAATCCAGCCTTACTCCATCCATAAATATATGTTCATACTGTAAACAGAAACAGAATTATTGCTCTGGAAATAATTTGAGCAGGAACAAGATGAGTAAGTATTCTGATCCATTATTCTGATGCCTTACTACCCACTTTTATTTTCTAAGGCATTTTCCACATAGTTTATGTAATGTATTGTATTGATTGTGAGGTACTGTATTGTTTTAAGAGTCTGCAGCTGTTGCACTGGAATTGGTAATCAGTAGGTGTGTTATATTGAGCACAGCTGCAGAGTGATTTTAGGCTATGTGTGAGTAGCAGCTTTGAAATAAAGCACCATGTTTTGTTCCTCCGACTCCTGACTCTTTGAGACATAACAGTTTAAATATCCTGGGATGGGGCAGTGACTTATCCCAGTTTGTGCAAGATTTTCGCACGGTTCCTGGTCCTAATCTGGTCCTAATTTGGGGGCACCCAGTGACATTTTCCTTATCCCGGGGTTTTCAAAAATTGCCAAATTGGCAGCTCTTTTCACATATCCTGTACTGATCTGGCTGCCATGCAAACACTGTGGGAGCTGGGGCGGTTTATTTTTCACACCTTGCCACCTCATCTCCCTGCCCCAACAGCCCGTCTCCCTGGCATCGCCTTCTGACATCATGTTCTTCTGTCCCACTGATCAATGCAGCCCACCCTTCCTGGCACGTCCCCTAGCACATTTCCTGCTCATAGCAGCGGCCGGCCGTCATTACTCCTCGGTTAATGGGAAGTGCGGGTCCAAAATTTCCCCATTTCCCTCTTTGTGCATACTGTGTTCTCGAGAGGCTGTGCTTGGGAATCGCACTCGCGGGAAAGAAATGTGAGTATTTCATCCCGGTCTTAACTTGATTCCTACATGGAAACATGCAGCTGTGTGAAAGGAGGCGCCAGGATAACATTGACCCAGAATTTACAATCCTGGTTGTACCTAGGTGTAATTATGCCATGCAGAAAATGCCTAAGTCAGTAACTGAGGTTAGTGACTCAGCAGATGTCTACCTGATAAGCACTTTATCCAGCCAGAACAATTAGGTGATCTTCAAACCAAAGAGGATCAAACTGATTAGCATTTTTCTTTGTAACATTTCCACTTTCTGCCAATCATTACACCATCTCAATGGTTTTGTGAGAATTCAACATTCTAAAAAAGCAGAAATCTTGTTTTTCATCCTCTTGAGTTGTGCTTGGTAGTCCAAAGAAAAGATTTATTTTGCATGTTGGCAGGCATTTAGGGGAGATTGGGGGGGGGGGGTGATTCCACAGGCCAAATACAACGGATGCAGGACACTGTATAACCCATTGGGGGGGGGGGGACTTCACACAGATCCCGCTCCCAAAATGAGCCTGACTCATTTTATTTCCCCCAACCCGAGTTTTTTTTAAAAAAAAATCATTAAACCAGCAATTCTTTCAAAAAATTTTGAGGGAACCACTGCCACACAAATGGGCAGGCAGGAGGCACTTCATTTCCCTCCCTTCCATTACACCATCCACAGTCAGAGAGAATCCACCTGCCATTGCCCCACATTCCAGGGAGGCCCATTTTTCTTTTTTCGTGTTGGGCTGCTGGCGGCCTCTAGGTGCCTGGCCAGCCTTGTCTTCCATGACCAGCCATCCCAAGGCTGCAGCACTGGGTGTGGGAGCTGGGTGCACTCCTGGGTTGCCGGCCAGGCCCACCCCTGTTCCCCACCTCTCAGCCGCCATGAGATGCAGCCGGCAGCTTCGGGAAGCCACGCCGACCCCTCCTCTCTCTGCCAAGGTCGCTTTGGTAGCTCCCCTGTGGTGGGTTGTTGGCCACAGGTGGGGGTCCCGTCAGGTCCGGGGTGGGGCTCCAGCCCCAACCCCAGACATTTGGACTGTGCAGAATCAACCCTGGAGTGGTCTAGGATCAGGGGAAGAAAAAGCAACCTTTCCAAAGGCTAAAAAGAAACATATCGAGAGGCTCCCCTTCTCCCCACTGCCTAACTTGCCAAGCCACCTTCATAATGAGCTTTAATTTATTTATATAGGTTCTTGTAGAAACTCCATCTGCACTGGGAAGCTAGTGGTTGACGGTCCAGATTGTATGATCGTTATAGGATTACCAGATTCAAAAATCCCCCTCTGTCTTTTATAACACCTGGAATATCAGGTTTGGCTTTCAAGGCATCTGTTTCTGCAAACCCAGCATGCAGGAAGAGGCACATTCTGCCATTCTTTCTGGAACCCAGTTGCTGAAGACAGAGAAGCCCTGTATTGCACTAGACTGGTAAAGCCCTGTCACCCTTGTCTATGGGTTTAAAATAGGCTGCTGTTTACCTGCTTGGTGTCCCCTGCATGGTAGTTATGGAAGGTTTATTTTTGTAAAGGAGTTTCCCTAGCTGTGTGGCCAACTGGGTGACAGTAACCCTAAATCAAGTCAGTGTGACCTGTTATTTTCTTTTGCTCATTAAATATTTTTAGAAATCATGCTCAACAGCTTTCAGCTCATTCTGAAGCAACTGATTTAGCTCCTGTTACACTTGTGTTGTTTTTCAGTCCTGAACTGTTCTGCCTTTCACGTCGAGCTTTCTAGCAGTTTTTGGCCAGATGGAAAGCTGAAAAGGGGCTAAGAAACCAGATGTTGAGGCCTCTACCTGTTCATATTGCAGGTGTCATATTGCATACTGCCTCCAGCCCCCCTCCCCCATTTGCTTTCTTCCTACCACCTCAAAGAGGGCCATTTTATATTTGTCAAGTCCCCATCTGACACAGGGAGTGAATCTCCCTCAGGCTCTTGCTTTGATAGTTCTGTTCCCTGACTTTGTTCTCTAGTTTCTTATCCTCTTGACTGTTATTGCCTCTCTCCCTTTTCCCTTCTTCTACTTTCTGGCTTGTGGAACAAAATTCAAGCTAGCTCTTCTTTTAAGCCAACAGTCAACAATACAACAAAGCAGAATTATATTTCTTAACAAGATTAGTAAAAACAGAAGTCTCCATTCCTGCTCAAATCCTGCTAAATAGCATGAAAGCCACACTGGGCCTACTTCTCTCATTTCCAGTCACTTATATGTGCTTATTAATGTCACATAAAAAGAAAATCAATATGCACATCATGGGGAAAGGTGTCAGTTATCCAGTGTGCAAAAATGCCTTTAGATAATGCCTTTTTCCACAAAGGGAAACCAAAACAGCTTATTCTCCTTTTCTACACTTTATCCTGATAGGTTAGGCTGCGGGAGAACTAGACCAAGGTCACCGCTCCATGAGAGATTGTGATTCAAACCTCGGTCTCCCAGATCCTAGTCTAAACATTCTAACCATTCAAAACACTGGATTTCATGATCTGACTGCTGTTGGATAGTAGCAAACAGCTGGTCCTGGATGAATCATGAAAATTGCATGATAGCAAGTCACCTGGTGATTGCTACCAGGTCTGGCTATGTTTCCTCCTCACAAGGGCCATTATGGGCACCAAGACACATCCCAAAAGGCCAATGGTCTCCTCCTCCCTGTTGCCTAGGCAAAGCCAGATAAGTAACACCTGGCTTACTAAAGGCAAAGAAGGCCTTGATCCAACCAATTTGGGGGTGCCTGGCCTTTTGGGGGCAGCGCTATACCAAGAAAAAATGGTGGCCAGGGCAAGCCCCTAAATTACACCCCCCAAATTGCACCATCCCCTCCCCTAAAGGTGCTCCCCCAGATGAGGTGTCAGCATGTGGGCTGGGGGCGGAGTGACAGGCCAGATGGCAAGACAGCAAGGTGGGCTGGGCAAGCTGGCAGGCCAGGGCAGGCAGTGAGGTAGGCAAGGCAAGGCAAGCTAAGCCAAGTGGTGGGCCAGGCAGCAAGCAAGGCAGCGAGCAAAGTGGCGAGGTGGGCCAAGCTAGGCAGCAGGCCATGCAAGGAGGCAAGTGGTGGATAGTGGCTGAGGGTGTAGCGGGGAAGGGGAAGCCAAATGCACCCCCACATAAGTGAAGTGAGTGGTGCTTGGGTCACAAGACACTCTCCCACCCCCAGGGTACACCCCTGGAAAGAGGGGCACAGGCCAGAAAGATGGTCTATTCCTCTCCCCTTTGGGGTGCAGAGCAAGGGCAAGCTAAGCGTTTCATTTCCAGAATGTCCCGGCCTCCTCTTTCCAGGTCAAAACAGCCCTGGAAAGGTCTTTGACTGCTCCCCTGCTATTTACTGGCAGAAAACAAACCTTGAATATATAGAGTGGTTGCTGAGCAACAGCTAATGAGTGTATTTGTTTTTTAAAACTACACAGTTCCTATCATTTTGGAGGTTTTTCACATACACACCCCAACATTTAAAAAAAATTGGTTTTTGTAGATTTCTAATTTTCTGCAAACCTGGAGTGTTCATGTTTGCAAAAAACCAGTCTAGTCTGTTCATGGCTCGAATCTCCAATTTTAAATATCCACAGATCTGGCCATGTTGAGAATTAGATATAATGACATGTGGGAGGCATTCCTCATTTCCCTTTTCCCTTTCCTGAAAGCCTTCATAGCCTTTCCCTTTTCCTGCTTCCTTCTGTCCTTCTAAGGATGTCAATCTGGAGATCTCCTGGAATTACAACAGATCTCCCAATTACAGAGATACATTCCACTTAAGGGTGCCAGCTCCAGATTTGCAGGTAGAGCCTTGAGAAAGTGAGGTTTGGGAAGGAAAGCACATTCAGAATGGTATCTCAATATGGTATAATACCATAGAGTCCATCCTCCAATGCAGCCATTTTCTTCAGTGGAACTGAGCTATATCCTGGAGACTGGTTGTAACTCTTGGTGATCTTGAGCTCTCACTTGGGCATTGAGAGATTCTCTGGCAGACCACCCACATTGGCACAGTTATTTGGGTTGAATCAGTTTTATTTGAGGAACAACTCTCTTACTAGTGCCGACATAAATTTTGGATAATAATGGGACATACCACTAGCCCTGCACAAAGTCAGATTATTTCTGGACACTGGCCAAGGTTTAGTGCGTTCTCTTAGTTGTAAAGAAAAAAAATCCTTAATGAGAACGTTATCATTGAAGTGTTCTTAGCTTTTATCAGTGTTCTGAGGTATTTTGAACTGATTGTTTTGAAAGTGTATGACTGTTATGCAGCACTTTTCATTTGCTTTTGAGTTTCTGTGCATATGTACATATATAAATAGATTTTATAACACCAAAGAATTTTTGAGTCTAGCTCTGAATGCTTTATTAAGTTTTTTCACCTTGTAAACATTTCTACTTACACAGCTATTACTACTAGCCATGTTTAGTGTACTTTCTATGGTTTCAGTCATGCTGTACTGTCCTCCACTTGATTATTGTCTATGAGGGATTCACAGGGAGGTTAACAACCCTAGTCCCACTGGAGAAAATGGTTCATTTGGAAGCTGGCATCTATGGCATTACACCCATCTGAGATCACTCTCTTCCTAAAACCCCACCCTCTCCAGGTTCCACCCCTAAATCTCTAGGAATTTCCTAACCTAAAGTTGAAACCAATATCTCCTTCTCTAAATGTTTTATCTGTCCTCTGTCTTAAGCTTCTCCCTGCCCTGCACAGCAACCTCTACCCAGGAACACTGTGGCCCAGTTGTGTGATGGCAGCTACTGGACCAGGCCCACTTGCATCATAGGAACCCTCAAGGACCTTACTTTTTCCTATATGCCCTTCCTCACACTATTTCCTTCTCCTCTACCCATTGCAACTCTGTATTCTCTTCCCTTTGCCTGCCTCATTCTCTGTTTCTCCTTCAGTTATATTTATGATTTATTTACTTTATTTATACCCTACTTCCTCCATAGTGAGGATCAAAGCAGCTTATATTTGTCTCCTCCTTTTCATCCATACAACTCTATGAGATAGGTTAGGCTGAATGTCTGTGACTGGTCCAAAATCAACCAGTGAGCACCCACAGAAAAGTGGGGATTTGAACCTGGGTCACCCAGACTCTATTCTGAAAGTCTAACTGCTACACCACCCTGGATTTCATAGGGTGGCTGCTATTGAACAGCACCAAGCAGCTGGGCATAACTGAGTCATGCATGCTGGGTGGTATCAAGTTATGCAGTGGTTGCTGCCAGGCATTGGGTTGCCAGTTTCCAGGTAGGGCCTGGAGATCTCCCAGAATTACATTTGAATTTCAGATGACCTAGATCTGTCCCTCTAGAGAAAATTACTACTTTGGAGAGGGGATTCTATAGCATTATACCCTGCTGATGTCATTTCCTTCTCCCAACTCTGCCATCCTCAGACCCAACCACAAAATCTCCAGGAATTTTCCAACTGTACCTGGCAACCCTAGGCCTAGCTCCAGTGAGTCCTTCCTCAAAGGCTTAAATAGGCCTGGAAAGGACCCTGCCCCATACTCCTGTCATTGATTGACAGTAGCTGAAACTTGGAATCTAGGGTTGCCAGGTCCCCCATGGCCAATGGTGGGGGGTGAGGGGGACATTTATAAGCAGCAGAAGTGGGCATCAATAATGGAATAACTTTACCTCTGGAATCACATCATCACATCATCCTTTTGTCAATGATTGCAGGGAAATTCTGATATTTGGGAGAAAAGGTTCCATGGCAGAAGTCATGCTCTATGGTAAAAGTCTGCCCAAATATCAAACCATTCCCATGATTGTTGGTGATGTCATGATGTCAGTTCCAGAAGTGACATCATCACATAGATGCCAGCCTCCCTCCAGCCTCTAGTACATCCCCTACCAGCCAGCTGAATGGCTCTGGGCAAGAGGGCTCAGAGAAGGCTTGGAGCCAGGAATCCAATGGCAACCTTACTGGAATCTGTGGTTTCCTAGCAACAGCCACTGATGAAATCTTTTGCTTAAAGCTACAGGCACTCCTTTTATCATTTTTAGATTTTTAAAACTTCTCAAACTTTTTTTTAAGATTTCAAATTTCTGTGCAAATTTGGAGAAAGATTTGTAGAAGGATCCATTTCGCCCATTCACAGCTCCAGTCACCAAATTTAAGTATCCAAAGATTTGGCTAACTTCACTATTAAAAGTACATATGATTAATGACTTATTCTACCCCAACTTCAGTCTTCATAGGCTATTACTCCAAGTGAAAATTAGTGAGGCCGGCATAAGGTAGAGCAGAGCAAACAGTTATAATAATTCTTCACTTCATTCTCTACCAGTAGAGCACTGTTCCGCTTGAGAAAATGTCATCATTTTATCCGGGACTAGAAATATTTTATTGAAAAAACCACACGGTACATAGAATAATTCAGAGATTATTATATCATGGCTTTTCATCACTCATATCTATTATTAGCAGTGTAAACTTTATTGTAAAAAAAAAAAGAAATGTTGAT
This sequence comes from Sphaerodactylus townsendi, assembly GCF_021028975.2. Taxonomy (NCBI): domain Eukaryota; kingdom Metazoa; phylum Chordata; class Lepidosauria; order Squamata; family Sphaerodactylidae; genus Sphaerodactylus; species Sphaerodactylus townsendi. Next base: position 64,958,005 of record NC_059431.1, read on the forward strand.
CAGCAGGCAAACACTGCTCATGTGTTATTCTTACATAACAATTGCACAATCTGACGCAGCACCAAACTGAAAAGAAATGAAGTCCTAACCATCCACCATTATAGAACATGATATAGTGCCCAGTCTTGTAATAGACTTTCCTATGCAATGAAAAATAGCTATGGTTCTCACAAATGGAGCATAGGGAGAGGATCGTTTGGAGAAGAGGTGGAGCTCAGTAAAGCATATTCCATACAGTCCATCTTCAAAGCTGCCATTTTCTCCTGGGGAGCTTGTCTTTGCAATCAGGAAATCAGTTGTAATTCTGGGAGATCATCAAGCCCTATTTGGAGGTTGGCAACCCTACTCCACAAGCACAGACCAGGAACCCTAGAGAAAGATGCTGACAGAAAAATAGGTGTATATCATCTATTATTTACTATTCAAGAAGGCAAAAGTGAAATGCTATGATGACTACTGGATCATTCAAGCAAGGAAAAAAATTCTCCTTGGCTTTGAATAATCTGTCAGATATCCTAAGCATAATAAAATTTATTCACCAAAATATCCCAGGATAAATTTAATTTGGCACATGTCCAGCATTTTGCCTCTCAAATCATATAGTGATTCTGTGGATGCAGATGGCAAGACAAAACAGTATATTTGACTGAAAATTTCCATCCTGTTTGTTCAGGCATCGGGCCGCAATGCTTTGTTTTGTTGTCATATCAACCGCATCTGGTGGGAAGGCCATGTGTCATTTTAAAGCACACAGCAGCTGGAGTGTGTGGGGATGAGGGTTCCATTAAGACACAACAGTAGCAGCAAACTGCCACCATGTTCTACAAAATCACTGTCATAAGGAGATTTTTTTTTATCCCATCATGTGGGGTAGCAAAAGTACAGCAAGCACTCCTGTAATGCTACATGCTGGAGGACAGGATCTCTCTGGAGCCTCTAATAATTAAGCCTCTTGCTGCTCGCCAGCGCTCCCTGGCTCCAGCTTAGCTGACAGGGACACATGTTGGATATTTGACTAATACCAAGATAAAGCGCTGCCACTGCTGCTCCTGATGTCAGCACTGATAGCAGCTGAGGCTGCTGTTTGGTCCATGTTGACAGCTGGAGAACAGGAAGGCAAATGAGCAACAACAATAAAAAGTATATGACGGCTTCTAGATTCAAGGCTTTCAAAATCTGCAATAAGCTTCATTTGATTGAAGTGGTTTGTAACAGGATAGATGCAGAATTGACTCCCACAGTTTTGGCCTCATCACAAAGCTAACAGAGGATATTGTAGTTATCTGGACTCTGGAAAGAATTTGTTGAAATTATGGAAAGAGTCTATAAAGTGATGACTGTTCATGTATGAATGATTTGCAACTTTTCAAGAAATCCTTATTATTTAGGAGTTAGCCCTGCTCCCAAAGAGGAGGGGACACAGCACTTATTGGAATTAACCTAATAATTTAATACTTAGGGTAAAGAAACATATGGGTGTGGAAGAAATGCAGAAATATGACTGGTTTACAATTAAACTTATAGAAAACAAGTTAGTATACCTGGAATCTGTGTGTGTGTGTGTGTGTGTGTGTGTGTGTGTGTGTGTGTGTGTGTGTGTGTGTGTGTGTGTGTGTGTGTGTGTGTGTGTGAGAGAGAGAGAGAGAGAGAGAGAGAGAGAGAGAGAGAGAGAAGCCTAATTGGAAGCAATAGGATGGTTGTGCCAGTGCCATCAGTGCCATGCAAAGTGGCATAGATGCTGGCACCAAAAGACTTACCTTGGTGGTGGCATACTGGGCACTGGAACCTGGAAGTTTTCCCCTGTGCCATCACTTCTGCACCACAGGAGGCCATGCTGGCACGGAGGGGGCATTACAGGGGCATTACCAAAGAAGTTTGGACTGGGGATGCTCCCCTTCAGTAGTGCCAACTATGCCACCACAAAAGATGGCTTAAGTCATATCCCTCTATGAGATTTTCTGGGAGAGAAAGGAGTTTCTCATTCTCCCCCAGTGCCTGAACTGCCAATTGCCTCTTTGGAGGGAGTCTTATGGTAGCATCCCCATCTACTGCTCTACATTCCGCCCCACCCACCCACCCGCCCACCCCAATGAAATTGGGCTAGCCAACGCTGAGGACATGTAACATTATTTTTCCACAGAAGACTCTGAAATAGTAGTGAAACACACCATCAGGAAGTTCGGTATCTACAGAGAATATTTTCTTCAGTGTCTCTTCATACTTCATTCCTGTATATCAGTTTAACATTCCAATCACGCCTAACACTTTTTTCACAATATATTTTTCAATTAACAGTCTTTTGTCTAAGAAAACTATTGCATCAGTAGTCATTCCAAAGTAAAAAATAGAACTGTCAGAATTGTTTTTACAAACCTTTTCAGAAAGGAATAGACTGGTGTACAAAATGTTGCATTTATTTTAGGACTTCAGAACTTCAGAATGATGAAAGCAGTGCCACTATTATCTGAAAGGAAAAGGTGACAAAAGAATTCCAAAACTCACTTTCTATCATACATACAGATATGAGTTGGAACAAACTCTAGCAGGAAGAAGAGGTTGCTGAGAACTCTGAGCTATTAGCTGATCAGCTGAGGGTTCACTGGCACCAAGATGTTGCCAGGTGATATTTACAACATAGCCAATGCTCTAGCAGTATTACAGCATTGTGAGGTAATGGTGTAAAGGTTAGTAAAATGTTACAAAGTGTAAAATATAGTGGAAGTGCAGAGGTAAAGGAAGATATATTTTAGACATATCTCTTTCCTTGGTGAGTCAAGGAGGTTGACAGAAATCTTGTTAAGTAACGTTCAGCTGTGTTATGAATAATGACAACTGATCACACAATAGGCACCTGGACCCAGGGTTTGATGGCAGAATAGATGAACCACTGTTGCTAAAGCTAAGTCTGAATCTGGTCAGGGTCTTGATAAAAGAACTTGGACAGCTCTATGTCTACTTCTTTCAGTTCTATGGAAGAAATGCTGCTAGAGTTGGAAATTTTTATAGTTGTGCTTTAATTACAAAAATACTCAACAGGTGTTATAATAAAAATGCATTCATACTCTGTTGCTTAATAAGGTACCCATACAAAAACAGAACCAAAACAAATCATGCAACAAGTTCTTGGAGTCCAATAATCAGTAAAGACTGAAGTTTGGAATGCAGGTAAGGAGCAGGATAGCAACAGATGGTGCTGTTGTAATATCAGACTCTGCTCTGTTACCAGAGGGTTTACATTCAATAGATTTCGGTGTATATTTTCCAACTTTGTCAGATGGAGAAATTTAAGGGGGGAAGGAGTTTCTGTTCAGACTTGGGACCTTTTAGCAATTTACTTATTTGGAAAATCTGTGCATCACCTCTCCAGAGACCTGCTTTAACTGACTTGCAAACAAAACAATAAAACAAAACAATTAAACTACAGTCATTAAAATGAACAGCCAAGCCATTAAAAGTGGTCATTAAAAATGAATCAGTACAGAAAAATACATGCATTGAGCAGCCTAAAATGAAACAATCATCTGACTCAAAACAGACCATAAACCCTAGGTTTTTTAAAAAAGAATTTTTTAGCCTGGCATCTAAAGTAAAGTGTTAGGTGCCAATCAAGCCTTATTCCAAAGTTGAGATGCTACCACTGAAAAAGTCATGCCTCAGGTCAACACCTGTCTTCTATCTGTAGGCAGGAGTATAGAGAGCTGGACTTCAGATGAGAATTTTAATTGGCAGAATAGATAATATGGTAAGAGGCAGTCCTTCAATTTCCAAGGCTTCAAGCCTACCATGAGCACTTTGAATTGTGCTCAAAAACAGATTGGAAGCCAATGCAGAATTTACAATCCCTGTATCCAGCTACCAACAGTAATCTGCCTCTGGCATTGTGAATCAACTGAAGTTTCCAGTTTGTAATGGCAGTCCCAAATAGAGTACAATACAATAATCTAATCAGGATGTGATCATGCTTTTTGAGGAAAAATTGTAGTTGGCATAACAGACAAAGCTGATAAAAGGTGCTGCATGCCACAAAGAATATCTACTATAACTCAGGATCCAGCAGTATTGTTATACTACAAACCTGTTCATTTTGGGACAATCCAAATCCCTCCCAAAGAGGATTGACTCCTTAGTCCCTGAGCGACTTTGTCATTGACCCATAGTATCTCATTCATAACATATCTCGATCATTTCTTGGTTCTCATCCATCCCATAATTTTCATTTCAAAGCATTAGTACTGGAATGGGACAGCTCTCTGGGAAGGCAAATCATAGCCAGTATAAATATTAATCAGCTGACTATCTACTTGATTTGTTTTCCTGTTAAACGTATCTCAGGAGTTACAAAATCCCAGGTTTCCCTGACAACAGTGCCCCAAAATGTTGTGAACTCTCTAGTTGCATGTTTGTTTTTATATTTAGCACTCATCTATTTACCTCTGCTCTTCATTGCTGGAGCTCACGTTTTCCCAGATCCCTTCTTGTCTAAAAGTCATACTGTCATCTTCTCTTTGCATGGCAACAGAATATTGTTCTGCCAGTACCAGAACAATTATAGAACTCATAAAACTGAGTATTTTTGATCTTCAAGAAAGGCCTGCAGTATTCATCAAAATTCACTCCTTGCTTTTCTTTCCTGGTATTTTAGTACTTGGAAATAACCACTAATTGGGCAGTGTGTCTTATATAGTTTTGATTATATCCCATCCTCAGTAATTTCATATGTTTCTACTCTCATCAGGGTTCACAGAATTCTAATACACAGAATTGTTGTCTAGTACTTCTCTAAAATGATTGGTAGGAGAGAAGTATTGAACTTCAGAAGACGTTTTAGACATTCACATATAGTACAATTAGTCTGGGCAAAACAACCTTATTTTTAGTGCAATATTCTCTGTAAGGGTTGCACTTGCCATGGCTTGACATCTTTTTGCAATAGTTGTCCCACAACATCTCTATTGGTTATGCCTGAATTGATTCAGCTGGGACCCCTCAATGTTCTTCAGACAAAGCAAAAGTGAAAGAAAAAAGAATCAGATCTCCTAATACTTCATCAAAAAGATTTATGTTTTATACAACTTTCAAAATTAATTTCAATTTCAGCTTTCAAGAGGCCTCTGCTTCAAAGCACAAAAACACTTAAAACAGAAAATGTGATGTACAAATGAGATGGCCCATAACTCCTTAACAGGCTGAGTATAGATCCCAAGTACTAACGTTTCAACAATCATTCAAAACGGAATCAAAGAGAATGATTTGAAGCAAAATATTTCATTATTTATATTTTTATTTCACTTTTCTTTCATAGTGGAACTCCAAACAACTTCATAAGATTTTACCATTCAGGCATTGCTTAGCTTTTTTGCCTCCAAACAGCCAAAGAGCAGAATATTGTGCTCTGAAAACAAGAGTATAAAGGATTTTCAGAATGAGAAAGGGATCAAATTTAACAGAAATCTGAGGGATAATGCAGTTGAACATTTGCAAATAGTTTCCTTCATGAACAAAGAAACACTAAAAAGGCACTTATTTTTTCTGATAAAACGATTATCCTTCCCTTTTACTGCTGCAGGGGTCCATGTCTAACAATAGTAGCATAATCATTCTTCATTGTTCAAATGCAGTGAAATGGAGAATTTTTCTTCAACTGACTTTCTGTTTCTTCAACTCTATGATGGAGAAACCATTTCAGTTACCTGGTTCCAACATTTTCTGCCTGCATTCTGACACCCAATATGCAAAGTCTGAAGAGGTGACAACTAGATTTCAGACCACTGTTCATAGCAAAAACAGTGTGATAATCTAACACCTCTTCCCTTCACCCATCACATCCTTTAATGTGATCTGGCTATGTGTCACCACTGAAATGACTGATTTTCACTTACAGTGAAATTTTGAAATAAATTAGAAGGCTCTTTCTAAGTTTGAACTTCATGAGATGGTATCAAATACATATTTTTAATATAGCAATGAAGGTGGTGGTGATTTCTAGCACAGGAGCAGCCCAGCACCTTGTTATGCTTAGAATGCTGGACTAGGTCTATGGTCAATGTTCACTGCCATCTGAACCTGCATCAGCCATTCTTTCAACTTACTAATCTCAGGCCCTTTCTGCACGGAGGCGGAAGGGCTTGGGTCGGCATTTCTGACGCCGACCCGACGACGCTGGGACCGTCCCCATGGACAGTCCCAGAAAGAACCGGGACGACGGCGCCGCTGGGCGCCGTCGCCCGGTCAACTTACCTGCTCTCCGGCCCTCCGGCGCGTCGCCGGGGCCTGGGGACACACCTCCCCTGCCCTGTGCGCCTGCTTCCGTGTCGCAGAGCAGGGGGGCGTGTCCCCAGGCCCTGGCGACGCGCTGGAGGGCCGGAGAGCAGGTAAGTGAAGGGAGGGAGTGGGGGGGAAGTGCCAGGAAGCCGCTGCCGTTCACACGGCAGCGGCTTCCAGCCGGCATTTCTAGAAAAGTGCGCTTCCCAGCGCACTCTGGAAACGCTGGCTCGGCGGGCGGCACAAGGGCGGCGCGGCTGCGAAGCAGCTGCACCCCCTGTGCGAATGGTGGCCTGAGGACAGCGTTTTTGCCGTCCCCAGGCCGCCATATTCCGCCTGTGCAGAAACGGCCTCACAGAAGTGTTGTCAGAATACAATGGAGCAGTGGAGATTAATAAGAGTTCTTGAGGTACTCCAGTTTAATTCCTGTGAAAACTACACTATCTCTTTTCAACTCTTTTAAGACTCTCTTCCAAATAAAAATCCCAGACTTTTTCTTCCTTGTGCATTAGTGCACACAGACCAAGTAAGGCTCTCTATGTCAGGGCAAAATTACAAAAAGAAAGCCAAATGTATTTTTATTGGTGGTGGACAGGATTGTCAGGTCACAGTGACTTTATAGGGACCCCAAAGGGTTTCAAAGCAAGAGGCAAACTCAGGTGGTTTGCCATTGCCTGCCTCTGTGAGGCAACCCTGGACTTCCTTGGCAGTTTCTTGCAGGTATGACAGTAAATTGCCATTTGCATCTGGCTCAGCTTTGAATCTCTGCATGATGTTCTAGGACATGATGTGGTGGACAGCAGAGGAAGTGAGTCTTAAACCCTGAACAGTGTCCTAAGCCACATGTCCTTCAGATGGGCCAAATTCTTTTTTTTATCCCACAAAAGACACATAAAGCATACGTAGACCCCCACACCAACATTAACAGAAAAACAAGGAAAAGGGGAAGAAGCTATTAAAAACTTCGCGGTGCCCCCTTGCAGCGCCTCACCCCCACCCCCCTTCCCACACTTACCTTAGTTCCTTTCCTTTTCCTGGAACTTTTTCAGGCTGAAAAAAAGGCCTGTTCATAGTGCAGGCTAAAAATGGCCTGAAGAACTACAGTTCCCAGGAGATGTTGGGGCTCACAAGGTCACCTGCGAGGTATAGTTCCCATCAGGCCGTTTTTAAGCCTGAACTTTGAATAGGTCTTTTTTTCAGCCTGAAAAAGTTCTAGGAAAAGGAAAGGAACTAAGGTAAGTGTGGGAAGGGGAAAGGGGGGCACCGCGGGTGGATGGGGGGCGGAAAATATAGACTGCACACCGGGTGCAGTTTGGCCAAGCTATACCTCTGGTGCAGGAGCACTGACGCAATGCAAAAACCTTTGTGGAGGGCCACAAAGGCCGCTTACTGGTGAACTTGCCCCTCCATTGGGGTAAGTACACTGGCAAATCCACCAGTATAGGGCCCCACCACCTCCACAACTCCCTTCAGCCATCCTGCTCTGGATTGGGCCAGTAGATGAGAGGCAAGAATAGAACAGGACTATAGGAATCTATCACAATGATTTGGGAAATGAGCAAAGCCTACATGAGATAAAAACTAATAATGATAGCTGCAAAACAGAAGAAAGATAGAATGGAGCAAATAAATTATATTCTAGAAAAAATGAGAATATTGAAAGAATAACAAAAAGATTTTGGTCAAGAAAATTTCAAAGAAATTAAGAACTTAAAAACTCAATTGGACTTGCTAAAAACTGAAGAAGAAGGTGTTTCAGATGAATCAGCTATAAAGGATTATACTGTGAATATATCTGTTGAAAAATTTACAGCAGACCAAAGAGAAATCCTGAACCAAAGTATTACAATCCAAGAATCATCTCAAGCCACTAAGAAACTGAAAAAGGTAGAGCCCAGGTCCAAATGGTCTAACAGCAGAATAGTACAAATATTTAGAAAATAAATTAATCTTGCTTCTACAACAAAGGATGAATGAGATGAGTAAAGAGAAAGAATTACTACCAATGTGGCAGGAAGCACACATTATACGATTCATAAAGAAGGGAATGACCAAGAATTATCACAGTCATATAGAACCATAGTGCTGCTGAATAAGGATTACAAATTGTTTATGAAAATCATGACAACCAAATTCAGGTGTATAAATAAGCTAACTCATGAAGACTAGACAGGATTTGTACCAAAAACATATATGAAAGATAATGTATGGTTTGTAATTAAGGCCATGGAGCTAAAGTAGGAAATAAATGAAAGCATTTATATTTTTAGAAGTGGAAAAACTATTTGGTAATGTCTCCTGGACTTTCATATTAAAGATACTGGAAAGTCTAAAATGTGATTTAAGATTTTTAAATTGGATGCAAAGTATTTATACCAAGGAGCGTGCAAATATTAATAAATGGTGTTCTTAGGAGGAATTACAAACTGAAAAAGGAACATGTTGAGGTTGTCCATTATCTCCACTGTTGTTTATTCTTGGATTAGAACTTTCAGATAAGCCAAATTCTTGGCCCCTCTCTTCCAGCCATGGCATACTCAATGTAATCACTATCCCCTCCCACCAATCTCCCTGAGATCTCTACTGGAATTTTTGGCATTGCAAGGCAACCCCAAACAAAGGTCTTCCTTCAATCAGATCAGATTCCTTCCATCCAATCAGATCCTTTCCAGATCTCTCTTTTCCTCTGTGTTTAGGAGAACCCTATTGTCTGATAATGTACTAGTTACCATTTTCCCTGCCTAGGAGGACAGCAAGTTAGCTAGGACAGGGGAGAGTTTTTGACAGTCATTTGCCTATCTAGATTGTAGATTAACCTCTAAGGTGGAATCCCCACTTCAAATTAAATACAGATTCATCCAGGGTTCAAAAGAATTGGAACCTTTTCATCACGGATTCTCCCACCCCTCTGCAGCATGTTTTCAGTGAAGGCATCTATGTCTATCATACATCCAAACAATGCTAGACTCACCACAGACACATGATCGGCTTGGTGGGTCTTTCTTGATTGGCTGTCGTGCTGTGTAGGGGATAACAATCTAAGGATGAAGAAGAAGAAGAAGAAGAAGAAGAAGAAGAAGAAGAAGAAGAAGAAGAAGAAGAAGAAGAAGAAGAAGAAGAAGAAGAAGAAGAAGAAGAAGAAGAAGAAGAAGAGTTGGATTTATATCCCCCCTTTCTCTCCTGTAGGAGACTCAAAGGGGCTTACAAACTCCTTTCTTTTCCACCCTTACAACAAGCACCCTGTGAGGTAGGTGGGGCTGAGAGAGCTCCGTAGAGCTGTGACTAGCCCAAGGTCAGGCAGCTGGCATGTGTTGGAGTGTACAGGCTAATCTGAATTCCCCAGATAAGCCTCCACAGCGCAGGCGGCAGAGCTGGGAATCAAACCCGGTTCCTCCAGATTAGAGTATACCTGCTCTTAGCCACTACACCACTGCTGCTCCTGCTGTTAAGAAACGTATTTGCGTCATAAGCCCTGATGAGCCACAGCTCATTTCCTCAGACACATGAATGGATTCTCTCTCCCCCAACCCACCATTTCCTGTCTCTGAAACTCTACAGATTGACAAACTATTACATGTAGTATCCTGGTGAGGGCTTTGCAGTTTAGGCCACCTACTCACCCAGACTCTGTCCCTCCAAGAGCAGCGCTCCACCCTCCCCACTCTGAAGCATCCTCGAGAGATGGCTCAAGAGCCAGGCAAAAATTCCTCCCACATCCCTTGCTGGGAGTGGCCAAGAGGCAGCGGGTTGGAGGCTTCCCTCCTTGGCAGCTGCAGCTGGAAAGGGGCCGGGCCTCCTCTCCCTTGCTGCCAGTCTCAAAGTTTGCCAGCAAACTCCAGCTGGACTGTGGGGTCTCCCTCAGTGCCTGTCCTGGCATGTGCCCTTCGGCAAGACCCATGTCCAGACACAGCAGCAGCAGCAGCAGCAGCAGCAGCCCGGAGAGCCACCCACCAACTCAGGGGCTTTGGGTTCTCAAGGTGGCTGCTGTCAGGATGAGCCTCGCTGCTGTGTGGCCAAGGTGAGGCGATTGGGCAAGGGCTTGGCTTTCCGCCTCTGCCTGCTCTTGGCCACGCTCCTCCTGTGCCTGCAGCTGCTACTCAGGCACTCCTGGGACTCTGCCGACGCCGAGCTTGTTGGAGCAGACACCGGTTTATGGCATCCACTGTAAATGTCAGAGAGAATAGATTCGGGTTTGGGGGACAGGGAATTTATGTGTGCCTGCTACTACAGGTGGTATCACCACTGTCATGATGACCTCCGCTCCAGGCAACCTTTTTCCACTGCCTGAGGAACAAACTCAGCCATGAGGCTCTTCCACACCTCATGCCCACGCTTAAGCGGTTCCCATTCTCTTGTGGCCACGTTAGAGCAGTTCTTGTTCCCTCGTGCACACGTTTCAGCCGAGCCAAGAAAAAGAAAAAAGCCGAGCAAAACAAAAAAGCCAAAGAAAACAAAAAGGCTGCACGCACATCTCGCACAGTCCGCCACGCTCCTATTGGCCAGAAGGCATTTGCGTCACTCTCTATGGCAGGAAATTTGAAACCACATTAGACCCCAAAACCTCCCCACTGATTTGTATTGGAGATGTGTTTTATAAGAAGGTTCACACATTCAAGCAGGTTCGGGAAAAACCCATTATAAGGAGGGGAGCACCAGAACCGGGATGGATCTGTATTCGGCGGTTCAGCTGTGGGGAGTTTGTTCTGAAACCTGGATATTTCGGGTGATTATCCCAGGATTAATCGGCAGTGGGGATATCAGCTATGTATCAGCAAATGCACATTAAACATTCCTTCTCCAAAGCTTTAGATTTAATATACTACCAGTGGAACATAGGGGGCCTCTATCCCAAGACCTTTTACTTTTTAATTTCAGGTCTCAGTGCCCAGCTGAGAAGATTAAAGGCAGAGGAAACATAAAGTGAGGGAGATTAAACCTGCCTGCCTGCTACTATAGGTCAGAAATCACTGTATTGCTGTTTTGTGGCAACCTACCTTAAAAACACAGACATAGCATCATTGTGTTTACCCCTCCTTGGAGAAATTCAAGGGTAGTAAAATAGTTGTGATAGCCAGTGAATTTTGTGAGGAAGTTTCTTGCTATCCCAAAGTTTGGAAGTTCCCATTCAGGTAACATTTCTGAACAAATTTTCTAGAACAAATTAGTTTCAAATAAGTCTAGTATTATTTCTCAGGGGATTCTACAAACCAAAGCATGGTGGCTTTATTCTCAGCTCTGCACAATGCAGGCAAGTTAGTTGAATTTCTGGCCACTTTACTAATTACATGTGGAGCTTCTGATAAGCCTATGTGATAACAAGGCAGGATCCTTCTTTCCAGCACAGTACAAAATGACAGAATTATATAACATTTTTAATCCTATCACATGCCCAGTTAGGGTGCAGTAAAGTGGCAAGCAGCACCTTCTCTATACAGTTTATGAGGTTTTTAAAAAAATCTCATAGCAGATATCTGGTAATTAAAATCTCCACTATGACTTAATAAGACTGGGTGTTGTAATCACTTTTGATTTATATAAATCTCAAATTCTTCTGTTTCTGTATGCAAACACTATATGTTACAAACACAGAAACACAGTTGGAAATGATCTCAAAGGTCATCTAGTCCAGCTCCCTGTACAACACAGGAAATTTCCAGGTACCTTCCCCCTCCCTCTTCTCTAGTGACTCCTCCTGCATGGCCAGAGGAAGGCAAAAAAACCCACCAGGATCACAAACACCAGCCTCAAATAATCCTTACAGATGTGGTTTCAATGGTGTGTTTCTTTCATTTTTTATTGTTGGTTAATTCTGATCTGGCTCATCATCATGTCCAAAATTGTATGTTCCTCTCTTGCTTTCTTCAGGGAAGGATGCCAGGAGTCTCTCATTAAAATCCCTAGACCTGACAGAATGTGTGGTAGGAAAATATTGCTTTCTGACTGAGCAATTTGCACTTCCTGTAATAACCTAATTATTAAGATTCTTCATAAAGAGAGGACAGACAACCAGAAGCATGCAGAAAATTGTATTACTTTCCAATACAGTATTATTTCAGTAAATAAATGTTTTAGTAATGTACCAAGGTTATATTCACAGGGATTCTACAATTAGGTATAAATTATACCTCACAAGACTATTATCCTAGTAACAAAGAGTGAGAAAGGTTTATCTTTGGCCGTTTCCGTGGACGGTTCTTTTATGGCTTCCCCTTGGGACGGTAAAAACCAAGTATTCTGTGGGAGTTATTCAAGACAGGCGGCGCTGCTGCAACGCAGCAGTGCCGACCTGGCTTCGCTCCCCCTCCCCCAGGGCGGCGTCAGGCCGCCCTAAAAAACAACCCTTTAAAGGGTTGTTTTTGCCCCAACAGCGTGTTCCCGGCGGCGCGGTGCGAACGGCACCGCCGGGAACACTCTGTTTCCCTTCCCTTTCCCACTCACCTTGTCCCCATCATCGGCCTGCTGGCCTCCGAAGCCCCTCCCTCACTGTCCTCCGACCCCTAGAGGTCGGAGGGCAGCGTGGGCGGGGCTTCGGAGGCCAGCAGGCCGACAACGGGGACAAGGTGAGTGGGAAAGGGAAGGGGCAGAGGCCACCTGTCGTCCACCGGCCTCTCCTGAGGCCGCTCGCACGCTTGCGTGCGAACGGCCTCCACCCCCACGCCAGCAGAATTCTTGCCGGCGTGGGGGCACCTGGGGGGCCGTGTGGAAACGGCCTTATATTATTCCCATTGAGACCCAAGTGGATCCAAAATCATTTATTTCATGACACTCTTTGCAAGTTGCATACCTAGCAGAAATGAAGGCAAAGTCTGGCTATCCTTAAATGATTATTCAAACCATTTAAAATTCTGTGCATTTTTTCTTGACAAAAAGCTTGATATACCAGTTTTGCCCACCAAGGAGGACTTATCTATTCTTCTTTATTAATTGAAATAAATGCATTTTTAATGGATAGAGCACCTTAGTTTGGTTCTCTGAACACTTTACACAGGTAGGAAACCAAAAGTTATGAAATAAGAGCCCAGCTCACAAGGATATGTTACGGTGTGTTTGTGTGTACACACACATTGCTTCAGCACAGCTCAAGGACCTTTCTACATGATAGAAGGTAAACTGGATGTCATCAAGAGAATTCCCTTATTCTCTATTCATCTTTGGGTAGTGAATAGTTTGTAATCATTCATAAATGTCACCGTGATTAGAATAGTGTAGTATCCAATCCCATGTGAATGCAGCCATTTCTGCTTCTGCAACTAGGTTGGAGGAGATTAAATCCACAAAGGGGGCATCAGATGAAAGGGAATTGAACAGGTATGTAATATTATTCCACATGAGCAATGGCCTGATTAAGAGGAACTGAACCATTTTTCCTGCAACTACAATAACAAACAAGCAGCATGAAATAAACAGACAAGAAAGAATAAGTACTGAGAGCAAGCTCCAATTAATTCATACCAATTTTCCATGAGTTATTCAGACAATTGCAGCCTACTATTTAACAGAATAAATTAACTGATGACTCATGATTTAGTATAATAAAGTACCCTGCCCTGAATTTATTTCACAGCATTTATTGCCTATTAGGCTGTTGTGTTATTTGTCAGTATGCCAATTAAACTGTTTTTTATATTCTCTCAATTATATTCCACACTGGATAATATGATGGTCAATGTTGTGCCTGCAATTCATAGATAAAGTATAACGAATAAGAAATAGGCATGCAGAGGAAATAAATCAGGAACACTATCCACCATCGGGGGAGAGCTCTTATACATCTCCCATGCATTAATATGGCACCCATAAAAAAACATCCCAGTGAACTCTGCCCCAAGAAAGCAATTTTAGGCAACTTAGCAAAATTGAGAGTCAAGATGTAGTTGTTAGAATGTCCAATTAGAAAATCCAACTTCCAATCTCCATTCAACCATGACTGAAGTTGTGCCAGTCAATATCTGTCAGTGGAACCACAGCATTGCTAAGAGCCCAACCTTTTTTCATAGAGGAAAGGCAGGGAAAAATCCAAATGAAAAGTCCTGTTAATTACACTTTCTTATGGCTTACCATGTTATACAATTTTATAACCTATTTTAAATTCCAAGAGTGGCTTGACTCACAGCATGGTCAAATATGTTTCATAGGTCAGTTCCACACAACGAATGTATAACAGGATACAGTCATTATAAAGGAACATGTTTTCCTCTTTCCTGCTCACATGTATGCTGTGCAGGGAGCAACTGGAGCCCATGGAAACAATCCAGGTTGCCTTCACACCTTTGCACAGAGATGCTTCTCCTTATTTATTTCCTGCAACACACAAGTATCTGCACAAACATACGAAAACTGCTGCAGCCATGCTGATCATCCCACAATATGATCAGCTGCACCACCATAGATGACCATGTGCAACACACAAAGAAAAGAAAAAGGGACCTCCCTGCAATGGCCGGCAGATTCTGTCTCACTGTGTATGGTGTGGTGGAAAGGAGGAAAGTAAAGCACGTCCTCCCATGGCCATTTGTACAGGAGTGGCTCCAACCTAGTATTTTTCAAAAGGATCATGGGTTCAGTGATTTTTGAAAATCCTGGGTTGAGGGAAATAAAATAGGGCAGATTCATTTTGGGGATGGGACCTGTGAGGAAATCCCCCCACCCAAAATGGCCTGTATTGCATCCTACACCTGTTACATTTGCCCTGTGTGGAATCCACCATACTCATAGTGATGGTACTGGAGAAACATGTGGCACCCAGCCTCTTGTTTTTGACACAACCAAACCAGAGTGACTTTTAAAAGACAAAAGTCTGAGTGGATTAATCAGCTTTCACTCTAACACCTAAAAGGAGGCATATGCCACACCCAATCCTTTCATTTGGAACCAAACAGAAAAGAGTTCCTGGGGTTCCAAAAGCATTTTTAGCACAACTCACAAAATTCTGTGCACAACAACTTTAATTATTCCTGTAGGGTTTCCAAACTACAGTTGAAACCTCTCTCTGTTTTTCCAAAGGTAACCCAATAGCAATGAATTTGTAAGCAGCAGGAAACTGAGAAGGATAAAGAACTTCTCAACCCAGGTCAAAGTGAACACTTCAACAACAGTATTTGGGAGTGAGGTTAGGACTATACATTTAAGTATGTAAGACAACTTAGGAAACATAAAATAGTATTCTCCATTAGTTTGCCAACTGCAATCCTAAACAGATTTGTACCCTTCTAAATCTCTTTAAATCAATGGACTTAGATGCAAGTGATTCCATTTAGAATTGCCCAGTAAAAGTCACTTCAGAAGTTGCCTATGCCATAATGGACTCCCAGACAAAGATTCCCTCTTCATCCCCCACCCCTTTTGCACAACACAGATCAACCCTAAACATTGTATGAAGAAAATTGCATGGCTTGCATAGCTCCCACGGTGACCCTGATCCCTGGAATATTGTTCCTCATGTCCACCCCTAAGGAAGTCCTGAGGTCTCTCCCTCTGAATGGAAGTATAGACACATTTCAAAGCCTGCTACCTATTTCCTTTGGCCTTTGATTATATAACTCAAATAGTGTTCAATCTACAAGTAAGGAAGTAGAGAAAAGAAAAGGATATTCTTCCCTTACATCAATGTCAAATTAGATAGGCAGTGGGTGCATTTTCAGCATTAACCAGGGTCGAATCCCCACTACCATCTTAGCCAGGTTTCAGAACACAAACAAACCAGGTTTGAGGGACAACCTCCCCGGTCGAATCCCCACTACTGTCTTAGCCAGGTTTCAGAACACAAACGACCTCAAACCTGGTTAGTTTGTGTTCTGAAACCTGGCTAAGACGGTAGTGGGGATTCGACCCAGAGCATTGAATGCAAGTTAATGAAGGAAATTACATCTGGGTCTCTACTGAAACTTAGGCCGTTTCTGCACAGCAGAAAAACAACACCCTAGGGACAGTAAAACACCATCTCTGGGGCGCTGTTTGCCCAGATGGCACTGCTGCATTGCAGCAGCGCTGTGCTCGCCACCCCCACCCCCCCGGCATTAAAATGCCGCTTTTGAAACTCGCTCCCTGAGCAAGTTTTTCCAAAAGTGGCATCTTCCCGCTGGCACGGTGAGAAGCACACCAGCATGAGGGCACCACTTTGGGCTCCTCTGGTGTTCCAATCACCTACCTCTCCTCCCTGCGCAGCTCTGGACAGCTGGAGGGACATGCCCATGCTGCCCTCCGACCCCCGGAGGTTAGAGGGCAGCATGGGCGTGTCCCTCCAGCCGTCCAGAGCTGCGCAGTGAGGAGAGGTAGGTGGACTGGATGAACGCAAGGTGGCTCCATGTGGAGCTGCCTCTGCAGTTCTCTGCAGCTTTGGGGCCACCCACACAATGCCGTGCGAGCGGTCTCGAGCCTCCACTGGCATTAATATATATATGTTATATAGTGCACAAGTTCCTTCTTGGTAATATAAATAGATATCAGAGCAGGAATGGTAATTTCAAACATTCATATTTCTTACTGGTAATGCACTTCTGTACAGAAGATGATATACAATATGCATGCTGATCATCATGCCTGGACAAACTTGTGCAACAAGTAAATTAATCTTCCTAGTAGCTGACTTAAACCAATCTGGTTTCTGTGAACTATTTTATGATTCTATTACTTCTTATAGCTCTGCACTGATAATAAGGGCTGGGCTCATTCCAGTTTGCTCCAGTTCCATGTCAGACAACAAGGAGTCCCTCTCAGACTCTGAGATCTCCAAGGTACAAGCTCCTCTAGTGGTCTGCAAATGGACCTCATGATCCTGCCATATCAACCACATGTGAACCCTGCCTCGAGTAAACCAAAAGACCAGGAAGCACCTGGATTGTCCCGTACCCCACTGACAGCGTCTAATGACCTGCAGTCCCTGGATGAACTCTGCAAAGGCCTGACACTCCCAAAGTGCCCCCCAATCTCCGGATCATATATGCAGAAGAACTGAAGCAGAGACAGGGACCTAATGAAAGAACACTAGATGAGCTGCCCAGAGTCTGCCTCTCTCCCAAGAACAAGATGAAGTGTAGAAGCTCTTTACAGCAGCCAGGACTTTAGCCAGGTCACTGGAAAGTGCAAGGATCTCAGGTTTTTACCGAATGCTGCAGAAGCTTGGAAGCTTTGCTGACTGAAGCTCCCATAAGTCTTGCAATCATTACCTTGGATTCTGTCTGCTTGTCACTATACCCTGCCTTGTGCCTATTCTGCCCTGCTCTTGCCTGCCTTGTACCTGCCCTGCTTCTTACCTGCCTGCCTCTGACCTGGCTGTACACCTTAATTCCTGTCACCTGACTGCCTGCCCTGACTCCTTTCTGCCTGCCAACTGGCCTCAACAAGACTAATGCCTTTGGCTGCAAAATAGAACAAAAAACTGCCTCCCAATGAAAGGCACATACATATATTTAGATGATTAGGTGAGCAAAAATGTCGACCGATTTGGAGTACAGAGAGCTTAAAGCATTTTCCCTTTCCCTAATTTGGCTTCATGACAACATCACTAAGGCAAATCTTATTGGCTGGGTGGTGTCATCCAGAAGATTATTCAGTATGACATGCCTGACAAGGTCAATATGGAGGCAAAAGACCCATGTACACCATCTCAAGTCTTTGGTGAAAGGATCAGATAAAAATGGACAGATAAAAGGATGCATCCTGATAGGAATTGCAGCAGTTCAGTGACACAGTTCATGAATGTGTGGAATATCTTCCTCATTTCCTAAGGCATGCAATTCATACACTGAGTACTCTTTTCCTTGGCAATGAACATGTTCACTAATATCATCACAGATGCATTTTTTTTCCTTGTACAACCAACATAGTTTGGAATAGCCTGTCACAAAAACCTTGATTTCCATAGGGTAGTGTAAAGTTTAACAAGAACATATTTGGGCACTTTTTGATGCTTCTCTGGGAGTAAAAGTCAAAAAGAACCTTGTGCACCTCCCTTGGCAGTATAGGTGGTCAAAAGCAAGATAGGAACTTTTTCTTTAGCTACTCCCACCCAGTGTGTGCCTTCAACAGGCCGTGATGTAATGTGCCTGAATCAGAAGCTGCTCCCACTTAAGCTGAGTCAATGAAGTTCCACCAATGTGACCAACAGCTTTATTGTACTTTGTACAGTAAAAGGCAAAGATGAATGACAAAATCCCTGTTGAATCAGTAGACACATAAGAATGAATTTGTTTAACATAAATAAGGGAAACTAACTTAGCCCACAAGGACATCCAACTGCTTCATCACAGACTTATTGGGGGCAGACCAGTGCAGACTGGCACCTAAGTCCAAGGTTCAGTCCAGTCGTTACTCTTGAAATGTGACTCACTGTGACTAAGGGTGATGGCATTAGGTTGTTTCTGCGAAGGCATTGGCATGCTTGGTATCATGATGGTCTTTCATGCCTGTTCCTTACCTTGCCCTAAGAAGTATCAACACTTGTTTAGAACCTTCCCACCACAGGGTACAGCAGCATGGATTTTTACAAACATGTGGATTTGAGAGCAAAGGTGGGGGTGGTGACACAGACCATTTAATACACAGCTGCATCTGCAGCTCTTCCCCCACTCCCCAGGCAGCTGCTTCTCAATGAGACTTCCTTTCATTTTCAAGTGCAAAGTTTTTGTTGTTGTCATTGCTGTCGCAGACCCATTTCCAAAGGATTGTAAAAGCTTCAAAATCCACCCATGAACAGAGAATCCAGGTGGCCACACTGAATTGCTTGGCCCTGGTTGGGTGCAAGATTAAGCAGAAAAAAGGCCTTTGGGAGGGAGCAGGATGCCCTTTCCCCAAATTAGCTGGAAAAGAGCAAACACTTTTTTCCTCCCTAACATTCTTCTAATAGTTGGATGATTTCCAATGTTTCTTTTTTCCTGCAACTGCTTTTCTGCTGTAGGCACCGTGTTTGGTTCTCCTGGCAGCTATGCAGACCCAGCCCAACTGAAAGCCTGCCATACCTGCTTGGGGACATCTTTGCCCCATAAGCAGCATGATTCACAATTCACTGTTCAGTGGCTGCAATCCAAGACAGCTTCCAGAGCAGCATCGTTGTGGCACTCCTTGTTTTATAATCGAAAACGCCTGTCATAAAATTGTGTTGAAAGAATGTTACCAAATATAGCGCACGTGAAAAAGAAAAGAAAGAATGTGCTATGAAGCCAGGGAGGCATGAAGAGGCCATGACCCTGGCTTCATGATGTAGCACTCTGGAAGGAGGTTTTAGCCTTGAAATAATCAAGCCATGAAGACCCAGAGATTTCCTACTCTGCCCATTTGCAATCACATCCCCAAAACTGAATAAAATGTAAATTCCTTTCCCTCAGGTTCTGTGCATTTAGAGCCTTCATTTTCTCTGTGCATGACACCTTCTAATCTGTTGTTTTGCTGTATAATTCCTGTGTGGTCTAAACCAGTGTTTCCGATATGGGTATCCCAAAACCCTGAGGGAAAGGGAGAACAGAGGGCCAGTCCTTCTCATGCAACCCAGCTAACTGAATATGATAGTAGGGCCTCTCAGTAGAAGAGGGCAAAATTTGCTTCTTCTCCTTTGGAAGGGCAGGAATTCACAGAACAGCCTGCAGGAAACCAGCTTCCATGTGATCTGAAAGTGCTAGATCTGAAACACACTGATTGGTTGCTGGAAATCAACAGCTGAGTCTTGGGAGTGGTCTGAGTAACACCAAGTTAAAGCTGGTATAGAATTGAATTGGTTTTCACTCTATTTTCCAATGCAAAATAAAGAGATCTCACACTGCACCCATGGCTAATAACATCCAATTGCTGTTTCCAAGGCCCACTCCGCACAGGCCAATAAACATGGGTTTAGAATGGTAAAAAAAACATTTGGGGGGAAACTTCGCACAGATCCCGCCCCTAAAATGAGTCTGCCCCATGTTATTTCCCCCAAACAGCGTAGCTGTTCATCAGTGGGAAGCAAATTAAAAAAAGAGATGTGCTTCCATGCGAAGGTGTGACAGCAACCCACATTGTTTCCGTGGGCTCCAATCACAGCTGCACAGATGCATGTGAATGCGAAAACAGGAAAACTGGTAACTTTAAACCGACTGCAACATTTGCTGTGTGGAAGAAGCCCAACTGAATACCAAAAGATCAGGTGTTGTGTAACTGTGGAAAAGATGGAACTGAGCCCAGCCAATGAGGGCGTAGGACAGAGTAAAAACAGCAAGGTGTCCCAGGCAAGGGAGGAGGGGGGGGGGGAGAAGTGGAACAGGATAGAGGCTGCCAGAGACTGAAGAAGAGAAAGATGAAGACATGAACAGATAACAGTAGTTTGGTTGGTAGATGGGAGGAAGGAAACAGAAAAAGAAAGCTATGGGGAGTTTCAAGGAAATAGAAGGGCAATCCTTGTGGGTTTTGCTTGCTTTACTATGGCCGTTTCCGCATTTTGCGCCGACCCGACGACGCTGGGACCATCCGCACGGACGGTCCTGGAAACAGGCGGGCAGCCGGCGCCGCGGAGCGCCGGCGCCCGGCCGACCCAGCATGTCCCCGGGCCTCCGGCGCATTCGCTCGGCAGTGGCTTCGGGGCGGCGTTTCCCCAACAAGAGCGCTTCCGAGCGCTCTGGGGAAACGCCGGCTTCGGGCCGGGCGGGCGGCGCAAGGGCGGCGCGGCTGCGATGCAGCTGTGCCCCCTGTGCGAATTGCGGCCTGGAGACTGTGTTTTTGCCGTCTCCAGGCCACCATTAAATGCCCGTGCAGAAACAGCCTATGCTTCTTAAAAGACCTGCTTCCTGCCTTTACTTTGAGACAGCTATCAATGTAAATAAAGATCTAATTAAGTTGAAATTGAAATTCTAGGCAATTCAGAGATAATTCAGGATAATTCCACGAGGGTATTCTCATTTCTACTACAACTCTTGCTATCTGAGTAAATCCTTTTTGTACTCTTGAGAGAAGGCAAACACTTCTGATGTATTTTCCTGGAAACAAAAAGGCACAAAACCAAAGCTTGCATGGGGTTTACCATGACCTTGAGATAGCTCCTAACCTGAGGATCTCTGCAAAATCAAGCATGTAAACTTGAAAAGATGCTATTTTCATTGCTTGGAATTTCCTAACAGAAGTCAAACTATTGAAGTTAGACTTTGATTATGTTTTACAGACAAAATCTAATTTCCCTTACCTTACTTTTTTTTTTCAAATACTACTTGGAAACCATTCTAGGTTCTCTTTTATCACAGACCAGAGAAGGAAAAGTTAAAAGCAAAGTGCTACATTTTTAAACCACCTGTGAGATCATGAAAAAAAAAACCTCTTGAAAGGAAAAACACACCAAGGTGCTTAACCAAAACAGACGACATATCACCACAAGAACAATTTCCCCTCTTATGTGGGGAGATTACTAAAAAGAACTAGCAGCTATGCAAATAACCTTCACAGAGTTTGGGGATTTTTTTTAAAAAAAGCAACAGATTTCAAAGAGTTAGTTTGCTTTCAGAAAAACGGAGTCCAACATGAGTCAGAAGTAGAAAATTGCAGGACACACACACACACACACACACACACACACACACCCTTTACTGGCAAACTGGAGTGCAGCAAACAGGGGCTTGTCTAAACAGGTAAAGGGAGTACTTTTTTGGTTGAGACACTCTTACAGGAGGCCCTGCACTACTTAACTGGTAAATATGGCTGGTGGGGAAGTGGCTGCTGTTACTTGCAACAGCTGTGGGATGTTTGTTTTTTTGCCGGAGGATGTGTGTAGCTACATCTGCAGAGAGTGTAAGTTGGTTCCTCTCTTAGAAGAGAAGGTCCAGCAGCATGAGATGCAAGTATCTAACTTCAAGACATTAGGAAAAAAGGAAGATTTCATCGACACAGTGGAGCTGACCGTGCTGGGTGAGAAACGCATCAGGGATTTCTCTGAGGATGATGGCAGCTCTCAAGCACATAAGAACATAAGAAGAACAAGCCAGCTGGATCAGACCAAAGACCATCTAGTCCAGCTCTCTGCTACTTGCAGTGGCCCACCAGGTGCCTTGGGGAGCTCACTGGAGATGAGCACTTGGAAAAATGTGACACAAAGAAGTAGAGGGGCTAGGGAGCATTCTTTGAGCTTAATCTTACAAAATCAATTTGAAGTTCCCTCCCTTCTTGGCGAGGATAAGGAAGACCAACAGGTGCAACTGAGTCAAACCTCAGAAAATCTGCAAGTGATAGAAGGTTCAGCCCACAGAATGGCCCCTGCAAAACATCAGAGGAGACATGTAGTCGTGGTTGGGTCTTCCTGCTTAGGGGAACAGAAGCAGCGATTTACAGGCCTGATAAGATGTCACAAAAGGAATGCTGTCTCCCTGGGGCAAAAATCCTGATCCACATGGGGACAAATGACACAGCAAGATGTAGCTTTCAAGACATCAGAAGGGATTTTGAGGTTCTGGGAAGAAAGCTGAAGGATCTGGATGTACAAGTTGTCATTTCATCTCTACTCCCAGTTGAAGGACATGGCCCATGGAGAGAAAGAAGAATAGTGGAGGTGAACAACTGACTTAGCAAGTGGTTCACCCGAAAGCCTATTGTCTGTCTGTCTGTCTATCTGCCCGCCCGCCCGCCCGCCCGCCTAAATACCTACCTACCTACCTACCTACCTACCTACCTACCTACCTACCTACCTACCTACCTACCTACCTACCTACCTTTATCCCTAGTATCTGGCCGAACTGCTGATTGTCATGAATATTCACAAATGTTTTATCTCCCTGGGGTGAAATCTTGGAAAACTATATGATTGCAAATCTTGGCCATGCTGGATAACTGCAACTCATCAAGAATTCTTTAAAATCATAGTAATAAAAATAATTATCTGGGAGTTCTTTTTATCTGCCTACTTGTTTTCTCAATGCTATTCTAAATATATTTTTGCAATTATGAGCACTAACGATCTTTTAATTTTTAAAAAATGCCAATTACCAACAAACAGCACCAAATTATTTCTGGACCTAACTTCAATGCACAATTGTCATACTATTCCATTGTGAGACAGAGCACTGAGGTTCAAAAACCTGAAATTCCCAAATGCCTTTTAATTAACTTAATGGCTAAATGTAAAACATGCTTCCATACCATTTCACTCTTGTAAGTGCTGGAATAACCACATATTTGTAGCCAAAATGTTCCCCCCTACGTGACCCAGGCAAATAGCGCTTGGAGGAAATGCCCTCTCCCGCCCCCATCACGTTACACCTTTGCTACTCTGACTGGAAGCAGTTCTCTAGATTGTCAGCTAGCAGTCTTTCACATCACATATTGCCTGGCCCTTTATCTGGAGATGGCAGGAATTGAATCTGGAACCTTCTGCTCACAAGGCAGAGGCTCTTCCACTGAGTCGCATTCCTTCATTCCAGTGTGGTACAGTGGTTAAGAGCAGGTGGACTCTAATCTGGAGAACCAGGTTTGATTCCCCACTCCTCCACCTGAGTGGCTGAGGCTTATCTGGTGAACCAGGTGTGTTTCTGCACTCTTACATTCCTGCTGGGTGACCTTGGGCTAGTCACAGTTCTTCAGAACTCTCTCAGCCCCACCTACCTCACAAAGGTGTCTATTGGGGGGAGAAGAAGGAAAAGGAGCTTGTAGGCCACCTTGAGTCTCCTTAAAGGAGAGAAAGGTGGGATATAAATCCAAAATCATCATCTTTTTCTTCATATGACATAACTGCAATGTTGAAATCAATGGAGTACCGAAAAGAAATGGCACTTGGGGGCAAGTACTGATTGCACATCCTCCCAAATTGTGTCCTCAACACAAAATTGTGCCCTCCCCCCAAAAATTGAGGTGGGAGAGTGGGTAAGCGAGCAAGTGGCAGTGGGTGGAAGAGCGAGAGGTGGCGGGCGAGCGAGCAGCAGCAGCCAAGCGAGTGAGGCAGGCGAATGACATGCAGTGAGTAGGGTGGGCGTGCAGATGAGCAATCAGCATGCAGAGCAGGAAGGTGAGAGGCAGCAGGTGAGCGGCTGTGGGCAAACTGCCTTTGTGGGCAGCAAAATGTGTCCCCACATGACCCAGACAAGCCCCTTCATGCCCTCCCCAGGTGCACCACTGGTGGAAGACCATTACTCTTCCTCCATTTAAAGATATTCTGGTGCTTTACACAGCTAAGTGCTGCTATTACCTTTTCTGCAAAGGAATTAGGACTGTAGCTAGAACTTCTGCAAAGGAGGAGACAGAGCTTACATTCAGAGCTCATGTATTTTGTATGGAGACACCTGCCACAGATTGTACAAAGTCCCAAACTGCACATCCTGTTAGCCATTGTTAAACAGTTATTAAAGAGGAGGGTGGAAAGAGCTTGTATATATTCCAACCTGATATACTGAGGAAAAATCTTTTAAAAATATCCTGTTTTGTAAGGTACAGGTACTCCAAGTTTTGTATCTTGCGCATAACGGTTTGTACAAGGCAATGACATCACCTACCTGGTTGCTGAAGAGTCAGCTATTGTTTGCACTTGTGCAACTAGCCATTGTAGTTTGCACACAGACAGAGCTTTGGTAATACAAAGCATTCTGAATACTTGCTTGTGTGTGGAACTCTTTGCCACTTACCTATATTAATGATGAGTGGATAGTTTGTGCTTACCTTTAAACTGATTAGGATCCTGTCACAAGATCATTTGTCATGTGTTAAAACCCAGTAAAGACACTCCTGTCAATTATTCCTAGTACTTTTTGGCAACTGGCTGCTTCTACACAAAGGGTTTTTCTTCTTCTGCTTTTGCAACCAAAGAAGAACACTGGTTTGTGGGGGGGAGGGAGGGTTGGGGGGTTGTTTGTGTTTAGAGCATCCACATGACATTGTCCTCTAATCATATATTTTCCGGGTTTTCCTTGTCCATAGTAAAACCTTTATCAAACCTGCTTTACTACAATGTTTTTGGAAAGCCCATTGCCATACCATGTGAACATATTTTAAGGTCTCACCCTCAATGCCATTTTCTATATAAATTATCACATTTTTAAAAAACCTGTCAAAAAGCCCTCCAATGGCGTGGCAGCAGAGGTGGGATCCAGCTGGTTCTCACAGTTCCCGAGAGTGGGTTACTAATTATTTGTGTGTGCCAAGAGGGGGTTACTAATTGGGTCCGCTCAGAGGCAGTGGCATATTTGCCTAGGGACAAGGGGTACCCCATGTCCCCAGGCGCATCCATTTCAGTCATGTGGGGGGCGCCAAAATGTCCCCCCACACAGACTGATTTTGCAAGCCCCAGCAAGCCCGGAATTGAGGAAGCAGGCTGCTGCAAGAATTAAGGAAGCCTGACATAGCCCCGCCCACTCTCTACGGTGGCCCTGAGTGTCCAGAGGGCGGGGGAGAAATACCACTGTGCTCCCAGGAGGAGGACTGGGGAACTCCGCCTCCTCTCCCTCTCACCCAGAGTGCAGTGCCTTATTCTCCATTAAGTCGTTGCCATTGCTCTCAAGCCTTCTCCCCAGCAGACAGGTGCCAGCCAGCACAGGAGAAGTCCACAGGCCGGCTAGGGAGGCAATCTCTGCCCCACCTGCAAGGTGTTTGTTGTGGGGAGAGGAAAGGGGGGCATTTGTTAGCTGTTTGGAGACTCCTTAAAGGTAATGTGCAAATCCAAACTGCACTTCTATCCCTAAAATCTTGTTTGCAGTTGTGAATGGCCTTGATTGGGGCGGGGGGGGGGGGGACATGAAGTACCTGGCTTCTTAACTTTTGCTGTGGGGCTGGGCTGTAATCTAGAGAGCTGAGTTTGATTCCCCACTTTTTCTGCCCCACCTGCTGCCCCACAAGATGTTTGTTGTGGGGAGAGGAAGGGGGGGCATTTGTTAGCTGTTTGGAGACTCCTTAAAGCAAACTGCACCTGGGGTGCGCGTGCCCTGTGTCCTTGCCCCAGCCCCACCCAGGAATGCCCCGCCCCCAGAATGCCCAGCCAGGCCCCTTCATGCCCCACCCAGCCCCATTGGCACTATGCCACTGTTTGAATCCCACCACCATGGGAACCTGTTACTAAAATTTTTGGATCCCACCAGTGCGTGGCAGGGAAAAACACAGGGACTCATGGATGAAAGTGGGTAGAAGACACCCATGTGGATGCCCCATTGTCCATGTGAGGGTCCCTGCATCATACCAGCAATGAATGCAAAACAGAGATTCCTAGCCATGTGGATGTATAAGCATTATAGTAACGGAATGTGTCCACAAAGTTGAAACAGATTACATTTTGCCAACCATGGAGAATGCTATAGTGGCCTGCCACTATTTCCTCTAAGAGATCATTTTGAAACCCAGAATGATATAGGGAATAAAATATTGAACTTAAAGCAAGATCTATGATATATCTAGCCATGAACCTCATTCACCAATCACTCTGCCTCTCAGCATAGCCTACCTCACAAGAGTGCTGTGAAGATATGAGATAACTCCAACCATGAGGTCTATCTGTCCCAAAAATTTGATCTCACCTTCCTCCAGGTGGTTAGGGCAAGTGCTTCATCATCTCCTCCACAACAACCCTGTAAGGTAGGACAAGCTGAGGTCACTCATCGTTATTCAGTATCCTTCACAACTGAGTATGAATTTGAACTGAGTCCCTGCGTCCTGTTCCAATACTGTAATGTCACTTTGAGCTACTCAGAAGGTACAGTATGAATGGAAGAAAACAAATAAAATGTTAATTAATTAACTGAAAGAAAACTATGTAACTAATGATAGGTGGAAAGAAATGGCTTAATAAGTTTAATTTCTGCTCTTTCTTTGCATTCAATACATTTAGGCTAAAAGGGGGCACATTTGTTTAAAGCTAACAGCTGAGCAAACTGGAAAAAAATGATATACGACTCTCCATTCACTGATAGGTCATCAGGAAGTGCTTCCTCTTCACAGCCAAATGACAGGTTGCCACCCTGATGTTGGAGTAAACCCTGCGAACCACTTTGGCTACTGAGATGAAGGAAAGCCACTGGAGAGAGGATGTGGTTATTCCTTGAGGAGACAAGAAAGCAAACAAGTTTTTGAAGGGAAAAAAGTATGCTTGCTTCAAAGTCCTTTCCACTCTATAAAATCTTTTCTTTTAAGAGTTCTGTGTACACAGCCATTTTGTTATTACAGGAAATTAGTAGTTTTTTGAACATTTCAGTTTGTTCCCAGGTTTTCACCCACTCAGACTATTTTCTTTCATTTCATTTGCCTGCATTCTGACATTCTGCTTATATGAGAAAGGGGGGGGGGGGAGGGCATGGCTACACATTAATAAACATATTCAGCAAATTGTCTGTAGCAATACCGCGGTAGTTTCTCTGATTAAAATATGAACTGCCTACATAGAACTCAATCATTATAGAAGTATGAAACAGGCTGTTTAAGTCCCATATTCTTTGGTACTATAACTCATTATAATGATTTCATATTTTATTAAATTATTCTGTTTTTTCCTCAGACCCCAGTTCTCTCATCTGTCTGCACATTGGTATAGCTCCTGCAGATGGAGAAAAAAGTTATTTTAACAAATAGGCAAAATAAATGAAAGGAGAAAACACTATGATCAGACAAACACATGTTCCTTCAATATGTACTTAAAGGCTAAATGCAGCCAACCTGATAAAGGAACGGAGGAGAAAATGGCCATGGAAAAGGCCACTCTCCTAGCCCCCATTCACTGCCGCCCAATCCCAAAGGAAGGAAGTACAGCATGCCTGGCCAGCCATGAGCAAGACATTCCTGGCCAAGTCATGGGTGAATGCAGAGCTGGATGCATCCTTCACTGTGACAAAGATGACAAAGAGTGTGCCCCTCTCTGCAACAAGGCCAGGGATATCTGGGTATGGCAAGGGATAGGTTGCACATGTGTTTAATCACATTGTGCAGCATAAGCCCAAGGCAAACATTTCCATTTCAGTGGCTTCAAGTTGCAATGGTGGGGATTTGTGCCCTCCTCTCTCTATGGGCTAGAGTGGCCCTAGCATGGAAGGGGTGGTCCTCATGCTGGAATGGCCCCATGACAAATGCCTATCCAGGCTATCAGACCACCAGAAATGTTCCCAGTGGCAGTACAGGCCAAACTACTGTCACTCTCCATATGGGATCTGAAGTTCTTCCAGAATTACAGTTGATCTCCAGATAAGTTGGCCAGGTGTCCTGAACTGACTCGGACAGTCTGATGTTTTCACCGAGCATCCAGGGGAAAAAATGAAAATATAAAAGACATTTACATTTTTACCTAACACTCAGTGAAAATACTGGACTGCCTGGTCAAATGACAACCTTAAGCCCAAACAGAATGGCCTGCTGTTTGCACTGGGAAGAAGCAGCACCAGGGCAGCTTGAATGCAAGGAGCAGAGGCTGATGCTTCCTCAAAGGCCAAACGGCACAAATCACACTATTTGGGCATGGAGGAGGCAGCGCCAAGCAGCCAAGAGTCAAGCAGCGCTAAGTGCCAAGAACCAAGCAGCAGCCATTGCTGCTTTGTGCTCAGCCTCAGCATGGCTAGCTTAAAAAAAAAAAGTATAAAGCAACTGCATCTCCAGACTACAGAGATCCATTACCCTGGAGCAAATAAAAGTTTTGGAGGTTGGACTCTATGGAATTACATTCCCACTTAGCTCCTTCCCCTCCCCAAACACTGCTCTTTCCAGAAATTACCCTAGAAATTTTCCAAGCCAGAGTTGGCAACCTAAGTCCACCCCAAGGCCTGACTTCAGGGTCAGATCCAAGGTGCTGGTTCCAATCCGTATACTTAAAATCTGATAAGTATGTAGTGGTAATTATGAGAGCTACTTGTAGTTATTATGTGATTTCACTTTTTGTTTGATTTTATCTGTATTCAGCATAAGATGCTTCGAGCATTTGAGGATAAGTGGCCTAAAAATGAAAAAAAAAATAACATACATGCAAATGATTCAGCTGGTACAGAAACAAATGAGCAAGGCAAAGAAGCCCCTTTGGGGGAAATTCCATCTTTAGGTCCAGCCAGTTGACATGCCATGCCATGTAAGGGGTGGCATATCAGCAAAACATTTCCTCTCCATATCTCAGAGTTTCCTGTGCTAACGTCATACACCTTCTGTCAGCTAGAGGTTACTGTGACAATGAATGAATATACAATCATTAAGCTAGCAGTGATAGGGCAAGACAAGTACTCTGTTCAGAAAATAACTCGCACACAGTTTGTTTCCAAATGCCCTGGGAAATTCAATTTCTCTATCATAATGGCTAGTTAACAAAAGGAGGGGGAGGGGGGAGGGTACAGTTGCTGATCCTAGTCACCAAAGTGCTCTAACAAAGTCCAACTGTGTACATTCTTTCCTGTACTTATCTTTATCTTCTTACAGAGACATGTTGTGTTTGTGCTGCAATTAGTCATGATTCAAATGTGATTGTATGAGGCAAAGACACTCTGCTTGGAGATTTTGCATATGCATGCATCTTTTAAACTGTGCTGTTACCCCTGCAAAGTAGTGACTCTGCCATTGCACAAAGTCACTCAGCTTCTAAAGCATTCAAGCTCAAGCCAGAAAATACACTGATGTTCACTGGAAACCAGTGGTTTAGCTGTGAGATCACTAACTGGTTGAGTGGAATCAAAGAGGTAGAGTCAGCCTGGTTACAACACTGAACATTCTTTTCCAGTGCAAAGGATTACAGCATAGAGACAAAGATATGTCACTATGCATTCATAGATAACAGGCAATCACAGTTTTCAAATGTATACCAGAAATTCAGGTTCTGAGTGATGCTACTCTTTTGTATTTTAATGTTTAACTGTGTGAGTTTTTATGGTCTCCTTCCTGCCCCTATTGAGCTAGCCTCTTTATCGAGAGTCCCCAACATTGTGACTGTACCTTGGTGGCTTCCTGGTGCACACCAAGTGTTTTTAAAAGAAGAGAGGGGTACATTTGGCATCTGGAAACCTGATTGGCTGTACAGATTTTAAAAAATTGTTTCAGCACCAGCTGCCTGCACAGCACAAGGATGTTTACTGTGAGAATGAAGGTGAGCTTTGTGTATGCACAAAAATATTTGTAAACATGATGTTTATTTAAAAGGTATCCTGTTAAGCAGAGGTTCTGCATGAAATGTTGAAGAATTACTATTAGAATTAAGAATCACCTCAGTCCCTGACATTTTGTGGTTGGCTGTACTTAAGTTTGCTGGACAGCTTCAACAAAAATACCAAACATCTTCTTAAAAAATTATCAGTGGTCGAATCCCCACTACTGTCTTAGCCAGGTTTCAGAACACAAACTAACCAGGTTTGAGGGATGACCTCCCCATTGCTTGCGTGGCAGATTCCATTTCTGGCGCTCGTTCTCCCTGATAATCCGTGTTCCAGCAGGATTTGGTTGCAAGTGGCATAGACCCCATTAACACGGTTCAGAACTGATCCGAGGGGAGGGATGAGGTTGAAACCCTGACTCGTTTCCTGCCCTGGAGTGTGACGCGGAATTCGGGCAACCAATCAGCACTGTGATGTGCACGTAGCCTTTCCTTGGTTTCATTTCCACTTTTGCAATTGGCCAGCAGAAAGAAGGGGAAGTAAACGTTAAACAGTCAAACGTGTAACTTTGAATTGTTAATGGTTTACACTGGTAACGATTGACTGTTTACACAGTTAAACAGTCAAACGTTAAACTTTCACACATTGTTTTTTTTTATCACGCCCCTACAATGTATGTTTCCGCATTTGGAAAAAGTCCTGCCCCATCAAGGCACGCCAGCCAATCAGGGGAGACCAGCGAAGCAAACTCGCCTGGTAGTGGGGATTGCTAAGAGTTCCGCAACTGGGTGTGTCTGCTGTGTGCTTGCTGCGGTGGGGAGGGAGAAACTCCGATGAAGAGGACACAGTTTCACAACAAACAGGTTTGGATCTGCGTGCAAATTTCAAGTGGGGATTTGACCAGTGTCCCCCACACAACAAGGGTGGGGGCTTATTGATGACATTCTACATTGCATTTTATATTTTTTAATTTATTAATTTTTATTAATAAATCACGGGGCGTAGCTTTATCAAACAGTGCCAAGGGTTTCCTCCAGGCGCTGCACCCCTACCCCAGCTGTGCCCCAACCAGAGCTTGGGATCGGGGCACAGTTGAACACGAGCAAGCGGGGCTCACCTCACCCCCTAACTCCACAGAGATTGGGAGCAATAGGGGCCTATTTGATCCTGGCTTCAGTGAAGCTTAGGTCCAGCTTTAAACTGCAGGCTTTCAGCCTTCATTTTAGAGCTCAATCTAAGTCTCACTGAGGCCAGGATCAGACTGAGCGGGAGAGCTGTCCAGCACTAGCTTGATATTGTTGGCTCTGTCCCGCAAGCTCCACCTCTGGTCTCTGGTCTCCACCTCTCTGCTACTGAGGGGATCCCAGGTTGCGCAGCTCTGATCCCGAAGTCTGATGATTGCTTTGAGCTGAATAAGTCTCCTATGGTAGAGGAGGCATAAAATCCTTAAGAAGGATGAGTAAAAGAAAGAGGGTGCTGTGGAAAAAGTGAAACTTTCACATACCATACATAATAACATTTTCAGTACTCAGACTGTTGCACAAAGTTGCAAAATGAATTAATGAATAAGGTGGGTTGCTCTATATATGGGTATTGATCAGTTCAATATTGATCAGTTCAATGGAAAATTGCCATTGTTTAAAAGAACTGTCATTTCTTCAGTAATGTTACAGTCCCATGTAGCACACAGGATGTCACAATGCACTTTTATTCATGGACTGATCATGTCCAGCTTAGACTTCTGTAATGTGTTTTATGTGGGGCTGCATATGAAGACAATGTGGAACATGGTCCTTTAATGAATACAAAATCCACCAATTGGATGGCTTAATAAAAGTTAAATTGCAAATAAAAATTAAACAATAAATTACTAAATGGTGCTAACTATCATGGTGGTCATGTTTTATCTGTTTCTAGAATCAATTTGAAACACTAAGTTATCACATGTAGCTATCACCCGCCATATATTTTACTGATACAAAGCTGTTAAGTGTACCAGTTCTCTTGGGCTAATCCAAAACAGTATCTTCTGAGTATGGCTACCAAATAATTATATGGTGGGCCAGGGAATAGGAGGACTGTGTAACTGTAAGGCATACAGTCAAAAAAAGGGTTGGCTGAAGATTCTGTTACACACAGCCCTCTCCTGCTTCAGTTCGGCACAGAGGATGTTTTTCCCCCCAATATTCTAAAACAAAATGAAAAGACAATCTGTTGGTTGGAAAGCCAGGCTGTCATTTTCATAATATTGTAATACCGGTGAGTGTTAATTACATAATGGTCATCAGGGAACCTGGCAATTTGGAAAAGCCTTTGAGCCATGATGTGATTATGTTGTTACATAATATTATCACAGGTATCTATGACTGGATGAAAGCTAAGTCTAAAAGACAGCATGGCATGGTTTGATTCAGACTGCCCAAACAAATGGGTTCCAAACAAGACACATAAGTATGGGGGAGAGAAATGTGCTCACAGCTGGGGCACAGCCTATTGTTTTTGATGCAGCAGTTCCCACTGAAAAGAAGAGATGATCTGCATCAGTAGAATGAACTACATCAGTAAATATTCTCACTTCTTTGGTACATCTACACATTGTGCCATCAACTATGACTCAGCACAGACTCATTTCATGTCTTTCTATAAACCTGCTGTCAGTGCCATCTCCTCCCTCTTAAAACTGCTGGCAACATAACCCCTGGCTTGCACTAGCACTGATGCTGCCCGTCATCCTTTACATGCTCCTTCAGCAGCGGCCCCAGGGAGCACCAGTATCTGCAAGGACATTAACAGGATTTTGCATCCTATTCTTGCTTCTTTAGCATAGCAGCAGCCTGAAAGCAGAACTTTAGTCAGTGAAGTATTTACTATCACTTTATTTTCAAGCTGGTAAAAAGCTCACTTTCTGAATTTCTGGATGTCAAAAAACAGAACCAGGATGAAGGACGGTGACCATAACAGTGCATACATTTATCTGGCTGCAGGGTGCAGACCCCCTTGAGCACAGGTGCCTGTGTCAATGTCCTGTATACACAATAGACGCTATAGTTGGCAAAAGCCACAGCCATTAAGGGCATTCTAATGAAAGTGTTCATTGGTTCTTCCTGCTTTGATCATTTATTAACAGTAGAGAAATATTTATTAGTCTCCTCCAATCACCACCCCTGGGCTGGATCAGATGAAGCATTTTTATTGGTTTTCCTTTCACAATGACAGCTAAGCCACCCCTCCAAAAAGAATGCTTTGACGCAAATAGGGTAGTCTGACAAAGCTGCTCTTAAACTGCACATATAGAAAACCTTCCAATGCAGAATTGGGGGCCTTAATTATAGAGGATGACAGGTCATTGTTGCTCCATTTGCCTAATGCCTAGACTTTATAGTGCCGAGACTCACCCATATTCTCCTCATAAAAAGATAACTGCTAAAGATATAAAATCCATGTTTTTACACACTGACGCATTTCAGTCCTCAAAGTGGATTCATTTCTGTGTTTGCTTATTTTGACATGCACAAAGTAAATGGAAAGGTTCTAAAAGATAAAGAAGTATTGCAACACCAAACATTAGGGTTGGCAGCTCTGGGTTGAAAAATATCCCAGTTTGGAGGACAGTGTCAGTGGAGGGTGGGGATTGGGGAGGGACTTCAGCAGTTATGTAGCGCCAAAAGGGCGGGGGGAGGGTGCGTGATGCACCGGGCACGCACTAGTGCGGGGTCATGGTGGGGGCGTGGCAGGGGTGTTCTGGGGCATTTCAGGATGTGGGGAGAGGGGGGGTCGCGGTGCACACGCATGCCCCAGGCGCAGTTTCCCCTCGCTCCGGTATAGCGCTATAGAGTTCACCCTCCAAAGCTGCCATTTTCTCCAGGAGAACTGGTCTTATTTATTTATTTATTGTTTAAACTTTTATACCGCCCCATCCCCGAAGGGCTCTGGGCGGTGTACAGTATAAATACAATATTAATATAAGTAAATAACTAAAACCATTAAAACAGCGATAGCAACAATAAGAACAATAATAGAGGCGTCCGACTAACCCCATTTTTTAAAAATTCTCCCCGGAGGAGGAGGACAAGTCCCAAGATGACAGGCCCAGATGTAAAGGGCCCAACTGGGGGGGGGCGCCATTCAGCAGCTGGTCCCTCCAAAGGCCCGGCGGAACAACTCCGTCTTACAGGCCCTGCGGAACTCATTGAGGTCCCGCAGGGCCCTGACAGCCGGAGGGAGAGTGTTCCACCAGGCCGGGGCCAGAGCCGTAAAAGCCCTGGCCCGTGTGGAGGCCAGCCACATCATTGAGGGGCCAGGGACCACTAATAAATTGGCCTCCACAGAGCGGAGAGGCCGTGCAGGGACATATGGGGTGATGCGGTCTCGAAGATACGAGGGTCCCAGGCCGCGTAAGGCCTTGAAGGTCAGCACCAGCACCTTGAAAATGATTCGGAACTCTACTGGGAGCCAATGCAGCTGGCGTAGCACAGGCTGAATATGATCATAAATGGGGCTGCCTGTGAGCAAACGCGCTGCTGCATGTTGAACCAGTTTTAGTCTCCGAATCAGACGCAAGGGAAGGCCCGCGTAGAGCGAGTTACAATAGTCTAACCTGGAGGTGACCGTTGCATGGATCACAGTGGCTAGGTCCGCCCGGGAGAGGAAAGGAGCCAACCGTCGGGCCTGGTGGAGATGGAAGAAAGCAACCCGGGTTATATGGGCCACCTGGGTCTCCATTGAAAGAGACGAATCCAGGTGGACCCCCAGGTTGCGCACGGAGGGGGTCGGCGCCAATGTGACCCCCTCCCACACCGGCGGCTGGAAAGTCCTGTCCTCCCCCCCGCGGCCAAGCCAAAGGATCTCCGTCTTCGATGGATTCAGTTTTAACCTGCTCTGCCGCAACCAACCAGCAACCGCCTCCAAACAATGCTGGAGAGCCGCAGGGCTGCGTGTAACCGCTCCCCCCTCCACTAACAGAATGAGCTGAGTGTCATCAGCGTACTGGTGACAAGTCAGCCCAAAACTCCGTACCAGTTGAGCAAGGGGTCGCATATAGATATTAAATAGCAGCGGGGATAGTAAGGCCCCCTGGGGTACACCGCAGTCAAGCGGGCACTTCCTGGAGGCCTGATCCCCACACCTCACTTGCTGACTTCGACCCCGGAGGAACGAGGCAATCCACTGAAGGACGGTGCCCCGCACCCCGGAGGCGGCCAGGCGGTGGGTCAAAAGGTCATGATCGACCACATCAAACGCTGCGGTAAGATCTAACAGTACCAGCAGCGCCGATCCGCCTCGGTCAAGCTGAATACGGAGTGTATCTGTGACGGCGACGAGAACAGTCTCCGTCCCGTGCCCAGCACGAAAGCCGGTCTGGAAGGGGTCGAAAGCCGATGCGTCATCCAGAAAATCTTGAAGCTGCTCCAGCACCACTCTCTCAATTACCTTCCCCAGAAACGAAAGATTCGAAACGGGGCGGTAATTGGCCAGATCTCTCGGATCTAACGATGGTCTTTTTAAGAGTGGGCGGACCACTGCCTCCTTCAACCCATCTGGGAAGACTCCTTGCTCAAGGGAGCCATTGATGATACTCAACAGATGGGGTCGTAGCTCCGCCCTGCAAGTTTTTACTAGCCAGGAGGGGCACAGATCCAGAGGACAGGTAGTAGGTCTAACAGCAGCCAAGGTCCTGTCAACAGCGGCTTCGGAGAGCAGGGAAAACTGGGCCAAACAAGGGCCCGAAGACGGCAAGGGAGCCTCCAGTTCACTAATTGTCGTCAACGTGGAGGGAAGGTCCTGGCGGAGCGACGCAACCTTATCCGCAAAAAAGCTCATAAAAGCCTCACAGCTAATACTCAATAGTGAATTTGTAGACCTCTCCGACAGGGAGGTTAAGGACCGAATTATACGAAATAATTGTGCTGGGCGGGAGCTAGCGGATGCGAGAGAAGAGGAGAAGAAAACCCTCTTCGCCTCCTTCGTCGCCACCTCATAGGCTTTCATAAACGTCCTATAAGATGTTCGCGCAGCCTCGTCACGAGATTTTCTCCACACTCGCTCTAGACGTCTAAGCACCCGTTTCATACGGCGCAACTCCTCTGTATACCATGGAGAGCGCCGAGAACGGGGGCGTAGAGGACGCCGGGGGGCAACAATCTCGATGGCATCGGAGAGCTGGGAATTCCAGTCCTCCACCTGCTCATCGAGTGTGCCGGCGGGTTCAGGGTCCCGCAGAGCATTCAGGAAACCAAGTGGATCCATAAGTCTCCACGGGCGGGCATAAATTAGCCCGTCGCCTAGACAGGGGTGTTGCGGCGAGTCCACCCGGACCTTCAGGGCATAATGGTCGGACCATGGCACTCTGTTAACAGAGGATACGACCAAATTCACCCCCGACCCGAAGACCAAATCCAGCGTATGCCCGGCCTCATGAGTGGGGCCAGAGTTTACTAAGGAGAGGCCTAGTGTCGCCATGGATGACACCAGCTCCGTGGCCGCCGAGCATGAGGCGGCATCGGCATGATTGTCTGGAGATCAGTTGAAATAGTCTTGATTGTCTGGAGATCCGTTGAAATAGTAAATGATCTCCAGCTGACCCCTGAAGGTTAGCAACCTTATGAAGCTTCAATACAGATATATCTAAAGATGGTTGCACTTGGGATCTATCTGTTTCATCTACTGCTAAACAGAGGAAAAGAGGAGAGACACAGAAGCCTTTTTTTAATTATGTGACAGAGCCAGTCTGAAGAATGAGCAACTCTTGATTCAGTTTGATGACTGAAATGTTTTTCATTATGCCTCTTTTACGTTTGAATATGAAGCGTGTTGTTCCTAGATGATGAATAGCATGGCCACACTCTGGCATTTATTCTGAAGCTAGACATTGCATAGAGCATGCAGATGGCACAGTGTCTGCTCAATGATTTACAGTCTAATTGGGTACTCAGATGAACCAGGTTTCATTGGTTTAAAAATGTATACATAGAGATGTGTATTGAAAAGAGGCTCTCAGGACTGTGAAAGCACTTTGAGCTCTCTTCTTAATGGACAAGTGGATGTACATTTCCTTACTAATTTGCCTGCTCTTGGGCCACCACTCTTACTGCTTTCTCCTTCTGAGGTTGCTAGCAAAGAAAGCACCCTGTAACCTTAACCACAGGTGTAAGGGGCACTTTATTCTCATACAGGAGGAGAAAGTAACATTAAAGGAAAGATCAGTAATGTGAAAATAGAACTTTAGCATATCAGAGTTCACTGATAAGCTACAGCCACACGTACATTAAAAAGTATGTATTCACCTCTCTTTTTAGCACTATGTACATAGCATAAGTTTCTCTTCTGACAGTCTATAGTCTAATAAAATATTCTACATAGAGCAGTAGTAAAGTTTATTGGTTTTTACAATGGATTATTAGTCACCTCAAAGTCATTTGTGAATACTCAGCTTTCAAATAAATCTTGCCAGTTTGCATCCTGCAGATTTTGTAATATTCATTCATGTTATGAGACTGCAGAAGATGGAGCAGTTGCCCCATTCATCCATCCATTTCTTGGCCTACCTAATCTTGTTTGCTGCAAGTTGTCAGGGTGATAAAAGAACGTACCCTATTCAGCATTCTTTGAACTCTTAAATGAAGGGAAGCAATTTTAGGGACCACACTAAGAAGAAAATACCTGAAGAGGCAGCCCTTACAGGTGTGGAGAATGACACATTTTGTATGTTCTATTTACTAGTCTCTGTATATTTTATTTTTGCAGTACAAAATGTTATGGTACATGACTACTTCATGAGGTGGCCATTTAAATATTTGGGACACAGCAGTGAATATGTCTTATCTCACATACTCTTTTCCAGATTGCCTGGAAGTCATGGGAGGGTGGTAACAGTTGTCTCACTGAACAATGTAAGACTGCAGGTGACTGGCTCTTCATGTGGGTTATTTGTTTTATTGTAGAAATGTCTATACTATGCTTCAACATCTAGCCCTCAGGGTGGCTAGGGCTGTTGTGTGGGCTGCTGTAGGAACATAGAGACCATATATGTTTCTTTAATCATTAGATGACAAGCAGAAATTCAATAATAATGTTATGTATTTGCCCGAGGTCATTATTGGCCATATTTTCCATAAAGTGCAGAAAGGAGTTCCCAACGCTGTTAATACCATAAAATACAGAATAAAACCTCCATGTTCAAAGGCAGTAAGTCTCTGAATAATGATGACAGAGGGCAGAGGCAGAGCTGGATCAGATGAACTGTTAATCAGATCCAGCATGACTGCTCTTATTTAAGTTCTTATGCAAAACACAATTAAATCAATGCAATAAAAGTAGCAAAAATATAATAGCAAAGGAAAAGGAGTAATAAACAAAACGGTCAAGTACTATTCACTACAGCAGAACTAGGGCTGTTTCCGCATGGGCAGAATACAGCGCCCCAGGGACGATAAAAACTGCGTCCCTGGGGAGGGGTTCGCACAGCCGACGCTGCTGCATCGCAGCAGCACTGGCCTCGCCACCCCCGAGCGGCACGAAGGTGCTGCTTCCAAACCTCACTCCCTGAGCAAGGTTTTTCGGAAGCAGCGCTGGCTGGAAGGGGCCATTCCCCCCCCCCCTCCACCGTCGCGAAATGCCATACTTCTCCTCCTGGCTTCTGGCACATAGCAGAGCCCAGGGAACACGCCCCCCTGGCCTGCGACTCCAGAGCCACCACTCCAGCCTGCGGGGGGGGGGGGTCCCCTGGCTTCTGCAATGTGCTGGAAGCCAGGAGGAGAGGTGCGAAGGCTGTGCCGCCGCCCTGCCGGGACCGTCCGTGCAAACGGGCCCTGGGGGGGTGAGTTGGCATAAACAATGCCTACGCACCCCAGCTTGGTGCCAGTGTGGAAAGGACCTAGGATACAAAAATCACAACACAACTAACTAAAAACACAAGCAAGTTTTCACTTGGAGCATAACACCTAAAGACCAGGAAAACTGCTGGAGAAGGCACCATTACAGATAGGACCTGGAGATCAAATGTAATTCTGGGATATTTGTAAACTGCATCTGGAGGTTGGCAATTCTATCCACGTAGAAGACCCTGTCTTTGGTCACCCTCTACTTTAGTTTCCCTCAACACATTTTGGAATGTCTGAACAGGACTATAAATATATGTTTAAAATGTAGTGGAAATGGCTATTTCTCCCCCCTCCCCTCCCCACCTCGCCCCGCCCCACCAGAAGGGGCAGAAACATTAAGCCTATGAAGAGGCATCACAATGGTGAGGAAAATCTGGGTTTGTGAATAATGCTATGCTACTGAGCTTGATTACTGTGCTAGTGTCTGTAGATCCTTGCAGGACTAGGTATCAAGCCCTAGCTGGATCCAGGCCTAAAACAGATGGGGTTCCTTTCCTTTTCAGGCTATTTAAGCCCCAGACAGAGGACAGGGTCTTGATGATTCAGCCGGTACATACATGCTTGGGTTACCAACCTCCTGGTAGTAGTTGGTGATCTTCCACTATCCAGTGGTGTATTTGCGCCCTAGTGGAGGGTGCAAAAATTTCAGGTTCATTTGTGTGGGTTTTTGTATGTTTTACTGTTTTTTCAGTTTTCAGCCTGCAGGGGACGCAGTTTTTAGGCTAGCAGCTCCAAAATGTCAGAGAGTTTTCAGGAGACTCTCCTGATTATACCACCCAAATTAGGTGAGGTTTGGTTCAGGGGGTTCAAAGTTAGGACTTCCAAAAGGGGTACCCCATCCTCTAATAGGAGATGGAGGCTACACCTTTGAGGGTCCATAACTTTGGACCCCCTGAACCAAACTTCACCAAACCCTGAAATTTTGGTGCTGCTAACTTAACAATTGCACCCCTGACACCAGGCACCCCCTTAAATTTCCCCAGATTCTCCTTTTAAATCCACCCCCTACGGCGGGTGTGAGGTCCACAGTTTAAACATTGAAAGTGATGCTGTTTCAGGGTGGGGGAGAATCCACCCCAAAACAGCATCACTTTCAATGTTGTTTTAATTGCGGACCCCAGATTCTCCCTTTAAGGTGTATTTAAAAGAAGAATCTGGACTCCCTAGTTTAAACACCATTGAAAGTGATGCTGTTTGGGGGTGGATTCCACTAGAGGTGTTTTGTGAGAGATGATGCTGACATTTGTTTGGTAAATGATCTGTGAGAGATGATCTGTGAGAGATTTACATGCTTAATACCCATTTGCACTGGCTTGGAGCTGTTTCTCAGGCTAACAATCTACCTCATAGGGTTGGTGTGAGGATAAAAATTAGGAAAGAGAGTTGGTGGGGAGAGAGCCATGTATGTTTTGCTGGGGGTGGGAGGTGTTTTGTGAGCTGGTACAAAAAATAATTGTTTGGTGGTGGTGGGGGAGGGTGGCCGCCCATACGGGGGGAGGGGACGCTAAACACAGGTTTTGTCCCCGGGCTCCAGTTTGCCTAGATATGCCTCTGCCACTATCACAACTGGTCTCCAGGCAACAGAGATCAGTTCATCTGGAGAAAATGGCTGCTTTGGAAGATGGAGTATAAAATATAGTGAGGCTGATTCAATAAATCTTTGTTCATATTAATACTCTGGCCATGCTAATTCCTTGAAGGATGTTTCTTCCCCATAGCTGGAAGTAATTGCTACTTCACAGAAAAGGTTGATGTGCTTTTTACAACCACTGTGCTGTTGTGATGGAAAACATTCACACAACTTTTCTGTGCCACACAGCTACT
This sequence comes from Sphaerodactylus townsendi, assembly GCF_021028975.2. Taxonomy (NCBI): domain Eukaryota; kingdom Metazoa; phylum Chordata; class Lepidosauria; order Squamata; family Sphaerodactylidae; genus Sphaerodactylus; species Sphaerodactylus townsendi. The sequence continues at coordinate 64,998,935 of NC_059431.1, forward strand.
GAGAGCACAGGAGCTCACTACTGAAGAGAAATTAACAACCTAGGAATGTTCATTGTCTCAAAGGCGGTGTATGTCTGGCCATGCAGGCATATCTGGGTAGCAAGAGCTGAATCTTCTCACTCTGTGAATTGTGCCTCTCAAGGGAGCAGGCTTAGAAGGTCAAGCAGATTCAGTCGACTGGCAGTCACCTGCTCCTCAAGTGAAGGAGGTGAAAACAGATGGGACTCCCCTCTCTCTGATGTTATCACCAGACAGCTGTGACTTTTGTACAAGCAAAGATAACATCAGGACTCTAAAGAGCTGCTGATGAATTATGGCCGGCCCCTTTCACAGCACTGCTGCCAGACTATTTAGTAGCTCAGTATTCATTGTTCTGGCATTGCTGAATGGATACTTTGCAACAGCTTCCAGGTAATGACTAAAACAGGCTTCACACCATCTCTCTTACTCCATAGTGGTTCTGGATTTATTCCTGGAAATTGAGAAGTGAAAAAAAATGAAGTGCTGGAATAGTTCCAAATAGTTGCTAGTGAGAATAGACGCCACCTCCTAAAGCCTTTCACTTGTTGCAGGCTTACTGTGGGTTTTGTGTCTCACTTCTGAGGAGACAAACACATTTGTACAGAAAAACAAACAAACCAGGAGTTGCCTTTGTATATTCATAACCAAAAAGGCCAGAGACTTACCATTTTTTGGAAATGAGATCTGAGAATTCAAAGAAGAGAATAGGTCATGGTAACAGACTGCCATGCTATGGGGATCTAGCAATTTTTAAAAAAAGAATCCAAAGATGCATTGTGGTGGGAAAGGGGGAATGCAAAGACAGTTAAATCAATCATAAATCATATACAACAGTTATAAATAAACACAGTGTTTGCAATCTTACCATTTGGTGTTTCTCTAAGTAGCCTTGAGAGATGTACATGCCTGAGAATTGGTTTGGATCAGATGTATTTTGATGCATATACCTTTTTGAGAATTGTTAGCAGACGCTGAGTCATTTGGGACCAAACAGAAAAGACTTGGTCATTAGCTCATTTCTGAGTGTCCCAGATGAACAAATTAAGTTTGACTGTTGAACCTGGTGCAAGGCATCATTCACGGCAAACCAATGTATGTCCCAGAAAGTCGGTTCTTGATAAAAAAGTTGTTCAACTTTCCCATCACTTTCTCAACAGATGTTGCATTGGCTGCACATGCGAGAAGATTCCCCAATATAATAATGTTTGTTTACGATAGGCTTAGAATAGCAAAATAAGTACAGCACACAATGGAAGGCTTGACAGAAGTGGAACACTTTACCTTTCTTTATTTCTCAGTGTTCTCTTTACAATAAAAGGAGAGAAATAAGATTACCTCCAAATGTTTAGGCCTCTTTACAGCACTGTTAAGCATGTTGTGGCTAAAGCAATATTTATGTAATTCCTCAAATGCTTCAAAACGTAGGCCAATCATTATGTAAGAGGAAAAGGATCTCTTCCAGTTTTAATTCACGTGCACCTGGTTGCAAACAGGTAAATACGTTGTTTGGCTCATTTGCACCAGCCACAAAGGTCAAGCAGAGCCAGTCAGCTGTTTTCCCAATGAGACACATAAGCAGTAGAACATTTCTCTATAAGGTGACCTTCCCATTAATAGCATCCAAATTCATTATAATCCCTTGCAACAAGGTGTCCCATCTGACATGTAGCTAAGCAGTCTTGCCTCTGAAGCATAGCTAAGCAGTCTTGAGAAGTGAGCAAGAGTAATGATACCATATTGATGAAGTGGACAACAATTCATTCCTCCAAACGAACAGATGCCAGGCTTTCTGTTTACACTGATGAACTGATTTGTTTTTGTATTTGACCCAATAATGGATATGTACTATCTTCTTACAAGACATCTGCAGCTAATTGTTACTGTGTACATGTTTATGTAGATATTAAATATACTGTCATTTTACACAACCAGTTTGCTATTCCTACAGAGTGTAGCCCAGGAACAGAATTTTTTGACATTGACTTCATCTATACTCAGTCAGATCTTTTCTGTTTACCTTGTCATCAAGGCCAGAGTAGCAATCTTTTGAGACCAGATTCACTCTCTCTCTGTCACAGTCTCAATTTACATGGTGCTTTTTATAGGTCCATGAGGCCCTCTTCTCCATGCACAAAAACACATTCTACTGTGCAAAGAAGAAACACATAGATTCTCACTTGCAGTGAAGTCCATGTAATTAAAAGCATGCACATAGCAATCTGTTAATTAGTGCTTCATGTTTACATGTGTTACTGGTTATGCAAAACTCTGAAGGGTCCTGAGGAAAAATATGTTGAATTAATAGCTCAAGTCTGAGTTTTCTATGCTATGGAAAAAGAATGAATTAGAACTGAGTGGAAAATCTACTGTTGATTTATTAGGTATTTGCTTATGTTGCTATAACCTCTTCTCACTTTCCTTTGAGGCCTCTTTAGTGATAGCCTTTGTGAAAGGATCGATCCTTGCTCTGTCTTTCTGCCACCTTGTGACTGGAGGAACAGAGGAAGTGTATTCTTCATCTTTATCTTGAAAAAGTCAACACCAAGGGAAAGCAAACTTTAAGTGTTTTCCCCTACTGTACTGTCAATTGGATTCAGATGTCATCCTAAGAAGCCCTCATCTAAAAGTAAGGGATGATTGCAATAGTTAGAGGTGGGCAGCTGGTGGTGAGGTGAACACGTTTATCTCTGGAGGTTCAAGGCTCACTTTCCCCCATGGTGGTCAGTGGCACACTTTTCCACCATTGGGCGGTTTATATTTGCTGAACTTTTTTTCAAAGTAGGTGCAAACTTCTGAAACTTCTGCTAGGCACTCTCAATTCTTGACCCCCGCCCCTTTTTTTTTCAAGTGCAAACAATTGCATTTGAGCAAAGTGTGGCCTCAGTTTCTTTTCTTGTAAAGTCTTTTGTGTTTGTGAAAGGAGTGTCTCAAATGTCTTGGACAGCAGCAGCTGTTGCGAGCTCTGAAGCTGCCTTTTCAGAAGCTCGCGGAAGGCCCCTGCTCTCCCTCTTCGCTTCTTTTGTCTCTGTCAAAAGCACGCTCCCCCTTTGACCCCTCAGCTAGCACAAGCCAACCCTTTTGTCAGCCACTGCAGACAAGTTCCACCCTAAATCAGGCATTGTCTGGGGCTCCAGAAGCCAGCACGTGCCCACATCCCCCTAATCTTTTAATTTCACCTCAGGAAAAAGCAGCTGTTCCTGAGCTGTGCAGGGCACAGCTGTCAGCTGTGGCCTGCTGCCTACTCCGGCTGCACAATAGGAAGGAAGAAATGAAGCAGGGAGGGGGAGTAATATATACATGCATGTATATTTTCAACAGTTGGCAGCACGTGCTGTGTAACACTGCATTGTCCAGCAATCCAGCCCCCACTATGCTCTCTTTCTTCAATCCTCTACCACACACATGCATATTAGCTTGAACTTTGATTGAAGAAGAAAACTTTCAGCTTCAGAGGGCAGGGCCCTCTGGCTAGATCTATTATACCTTTGCTGTTGAAATGATCAACTGGAAATTACAGGCTACCACAGAGGCAAGCCATCAGCTTGCAGTTTAAGTACTCTTGGGTCGATTCCCCACCGAAAAAATGAATGTAGATACAAACCGGTTTGGGAAAAACCGGGACCTTTTCAGCATGGTTTCAGCATCTCCACTGCAGCTTCTGCCCTACAAACAATCCTTGTTCCCAGAAACACAGCAGCAACTAAGGATTCCCTACTGAGGTGGATTGAACACGTGATCCGCTCATGGGCTATCCTGATTGGCTGTTGTTTTGTGTTGTGGCGGGAATTTTTTTTCTCAAACTTCTGGATCCACATCTCTGCGAGCATGCACAGAATGACCCTATGTGGACATGAAGAAACGGGCGATTAAACCGAAGCTCTGTTTCTGCGCACCTCCATGTAGTTGGTTCCACGTAGATACGACATGTAACACTGTTTTGTATTGCCTTCTACTCAGTCAATCAGTGAAACCCGGCCCCATGTTGCTTCATATCCACATGGATCTCTGGTCCGCAAAATTTTTTAAAAGGCTGTGCGTGCATCGCGCACAGCCCACTGCGTTCTCATTGGATGGGAGGCTCTACGTCACTACCAGAAGCGGAAAATGAATCCGGATTCACTTCCCCAACTTCCCCACCACTCCAGATTGCCCACACATTTTTTGAAAAGGTCTACTTTCTTGCAGGTTCTAAAATAACACATGTTGGGAGGGGGAGCGCCAGAAACGGGATGAAAGTGTGTTCGGCGCTGGTGAAGTGGGGAGTTCTGCTGGAAACTTGGATATTTTGAGTGACGAGCACGCATCTAATCCTCAGTGGGGAATCGACCTTGATTACACCTCTCTCTCTTACACGTCAGATCTTACTGCTTAGGTGGGGGAGACACAATGCTGCATACTGAGAATCAGGGCCTGGGTTGATTTTCATGTTCTTCTGTTATTTGGAGTAGACTTCCAGAGTAAATACTTAATGACAATAAGAATTAATACTTCATAATAAGGAGAATTGGGCTACACTGTGTGTGTTGTGCTATCAAGTCACTTTTAACTCATGGCTACCCTATGAAGCTGTGTCCTCTAAATCTTCCTTTTGTTAACAGCCTTGCAAACTGAGGACTGTGGCTACTTTAGAAATTGATAATTTCCTTCCTGGAAAGCACATACAATGAAAAAGCATGAAATCCATATACAGAGAGTCACGTATGACACCTGTACAACTGAGGAATGTGCAGTTTTTACATGTGACTTCCTTCCACAAGTATCATGGCTTTGACAGGACAGGCATCTTCTGTGTGGGAAATATACTGATGCTGTCTAAAAGAGGAAAAAATTCAGAAATGACAGTGTTTATAGAGTCTGCATCATAGATTTATTGCACACATGTGCTAGTAGTGTAATTTGTGAAACTGCCCACCATGTACCTTCTAAGTCTTTCATATTTCTAAAATATTTACTTGCTGGTAGCTGACTGTTTAAAACACTGAATATACATTTTCTATTTTAGAAATAAAACACTGCACTTTTACATACCCATGTGCAAACACAACTATACATAATATGGACATTACCTTTCCATGTAAATAATTAAATTATGGGAAATTGCAACAAAAGAGAAATCAGAGGTTGAAGATTCAAAGTAGACCTTCAAATATGCCTTTCATTGTTTTGTTTTGTTTTTGCACAATATGCCTTCTTCTGAAATCCATCGCTCTTGAGCTCTGGGTTGGCAGCAATAGAGAGCAGCTGCAGAATGATCAAAGGAGTTCCCCTGAGCATTTGGGACAGTTCTGTTTGCAGGGTGGGGAAAACATGCAAACCCAGACACATTTGTGTCAATCTGTTTGCTCTGATGAAAAAAGTACAATGATAGGCACACTGTGGGTTATTTGTGGGTTTTATAGATGAGTGCTTGATTGTTGAACTCTACAAATTATCCCTTCAGTTCAACTGAATTTTGAGATCTTATATACCGGACAGCAAGTCAAAATACAATAAACTATGCTCTCTAGAGGGCTGGGGTGTTGCATATAGAGGATGTCTAATATTGTTTATGAAACTGTAATACCCCAAACTAGGGGAAGTACTGAATAATAAAGAGTCCAAGAAAAAAGAGAGTGCCTGACACACATGCCCTTTATGTAAATGCTAAGTCAGCAAACAAACGAAGAAGGATTCCTTACATTAATATTCTTTTGAGAAAATCAAGCACATTTTGATATCAGGAGAAGCAGACTTAATCACTGCTTGTAATAAGTAAGCACTGCCACCATCTAATGCATGCATGTTGCTGTGCTCTGTGAGTACACATGTTTTACTTGCTTCTTCTCACCTGGCCTGTAATTTATAGAACTTTACAGGAAATATTACCCTAAGTGCAACATATGGCGACTAGCACACCTGCTCTGTGCTTACCACCTGCTGAATGGCTCTGCAGGAGTCAAGCTGCTCTTTGCAGCTTGAAGGGCCGGGGGCAAAAGCATTCTGGCTCATTTGCATGCTGGACTGGAGCCTCGTGCCTAGACTGTGGGCAGATCTAACCCAGCAGTGTGGCAGAGCTTTCAAGATTAGCAGAGAGAGTGAGAGAGTGCTCCCTGGTCTTAGATGACGAGGGGACAAGAGGGACTGCCCATCATGTGGATGTGACTACAGATAGAGCACCCACACCCACAGAATAGCTATTCTATTTAAATCGAAATAATGAGCCAGAATCCTTCGATAAATAACAGTTGGCTTTGGGCATGGAATGTAAGCATTAATTGCTTATCAGCAGGCAAATGTCAATACTATGACCACTGGAGGGAGAAAGTGTTATACAATGCAAAAAATCAGCTGGAGAGCAGAACAGCTTTGACTTTCAGTCTACAAGTGTTTTAGAACTGAAATTGTGTCCCCAAAATCCAATTCATTATTTTTGCTGAAGAATTTGGTAGTTTCTGGGGGATCTAATGTGTGCAGTAGTTTCTGCTTAAAATGCAAGTTTCTAGTCATACCATCCATAAAAGGGGTGGAGTGGGGGCACTGGAAAGTCCTTTTGGCTAAACCAGAGACCAGAGCTTCCAGCAGACCTGGCAAGAAGATCTTTCCTTCTGCATGTATCACAGTGTTGTTGTTTTTTAAATAATTGAGTTTCTTTCTAGCTTTTATGCTCATATTCAACGTGCTCAGCGTCTAACCCTATCCTTGCTTACCTATAAGTTTAACCAATAAAACCTTTTAGACTGGGAAGGTTGATCTATGAAAGTGATATTCAGCACTCTCAAAAATAAAAAATTGTGAAGCACAAAAAATGTACATTTATTTTATTCATATATGCTATTTATAGTCTGGCTGTCTCACTGAGACTCAAGGCAGATTATAGTATAAGTCAATACAATGAACAGGATGGGACATTCAATAAACAATGTAGTAGGATATAGACTGTGGAAATCTAAAACCCAACAGAATCTGACACAAAGCTACGACAAAGCATAAGCATTTAAATGGCATATTAAAAGATGCAGAAACTACATAGGATAATAAATTCAACAATAGATATAATATACACAGTGGTATAGTCCACGGTTCCTTTGTAACAAGTTGGCCCCCTCCTGCTAAAAGGTGCCATAAAGGCAGAGCTAAATACATTGTTAAAGCCGTACTGAAAGTACAGGATATACCAATGGCACACAAATGTCCAAATAGTTCCGGGTGTACATATCCTAACCTATTGGGATTGTTGGTAGGGTTGCTAGGTCTCCTCTGGCCACCAGCTGGGAATGGAAGGGAAGGATTGCCAAGCTGAGAAACTCTTGGAGATTTGGGGATGGAGCCTGGAGGACAAAGACCTTGGTAGGGTACAATGCCATAAAGTACAGCGTCCAAAGCATCCATTTGCTCCAGGGGAACTGATTTTTGTAGTCTTGAGCTGTAATTCCAGGGGTTCTGCAGGTTCCACCTGGAGGTTGGCATCCCAACTATTGACCTGAAGGACTATTTACCAAAGGCTTTTTTTCTTTTCAAAGATAAAGCAAAACAACACAAACAACACTTGAAAGAGATTTATCTTTGATTTCTCTTTTGATGCAGGGTTCCCATTTCCCCTCTTTCCACAAACCCTTCCCCTCCCTTCTCCACAAACATGCTGCAAATACAAACTACGTGTGAGGGTACAGCTTGCTTCAAAACAGCATTCTTTTTCTGTACATTTCAAGTGCCTGGCAGAAGAACAGATAAACTACACACGCAGGTGGGCTCTTCTCTGTTGCACATGCAGTCAGGTTGAAACAGAGCTCTCCCCCACTTAATGGTGAGAAGCTTGTCATTTCCAGCGCTCCCCTTTTCTTCCAGTGCAAAATTGGAGGCTATCAAGGTGCGAGGCCCTCAGGCCTCAAATCCTATGCTCAAGCAACTAACCTAGTCCCATCTGTCACTCTATCTGGACCACATTTGCTGCATGATTGGTGCAGGGCTTGAAAAGATGATGCAGGAGGAGCCAGAGGGCGGGGGGAGGGGGGGCAGGGGGTGAGGCTCAAGATGAAATGCTGGAACATGACACTTGGAGGTCTGGCTAATCACAGCAGCTGATGGCAGGAGAGGGCTATACATTTTCTTCTTGCAGGCAGCACATTCCTGGCAGCCTCTCCTTTTGCATTATTCATTCAGAAGGATCCCTTTAATTTGAAGCTGAGATTAGGGCTCTTTTTCCCCACCCCCTTTGGCCTCACTGTAGCTCCAAAGGCAACAGGGAGGCCCATTGTAAGACCATTAGCAAGAGACAATCTTGGAGAAGCTTTAGAAGAAGGAGTAAATTAAGAAATCTAGCAAATCAAAAAGAATATTGAAAATTTGGCTTGACATTGCCAATATGATACAGCTGAGCTCATTATGTGAGGCAGCAGATGGAGTGTGAAACCCTGTGGTTGCTGGGCAAGAAGATCTGCCAGAGAGTCTCTGGAGGAGGTGGAACTGTAGAGGAATTCCTAAAGGAAGTATCACTGAGGATATTGATAAAAATGACCCTATAGGCATTTAGTATTTGGCTGAGAGCAGCATAAAAATTACCAAATTAATGGATATAATTTCCATTACTTGTAAAGTGAAACACAACTTGTCATTGTTGTGCATGGGTAAAATTACTACCAAAAGAAAATTCGTATTTGGCCATAGACAAATTTCTCTTTTTAGTGTATTGCTTTACACTGCAGGGTTTTTAAAATCATGTTATATTTAATCAACCCAATTTATTTATTGGCTGAAAGAAAGGAGAACAATAATTGCAAGTTGGTATTTTGAAATTTTTGCTTTAGACTCAGTTACTTTGGTATGGTTTAATCTATCTTTTTAAAAAATGAACAGATTGATCTCTCTGGTGCTATAAGTCCACTAACTTTATTAAGAGGTTTTGCTTAAGCCATACTACAGTGTAATGAATACCAAATGAAGCTGGACTCTAAAATGTGGGTTCAAGACTCTCTCTCTGAGTCTGTTTTCCAGCTGTAAAGTGGTAATAATTATGACTATGAAAGACCCTGGTTCTAGGACCTAGCTGTCAAAGGTTCACAAGATTGAACTCATGTACAATCTAGTCCTAGTTCACATATTATAGTAAACATTACAGTACATACAAAATGCACATGCAGGACATATTCATGTAAGAGGTACGTGTGTATTTAAGAAAGAGTTAACGTAGGTTTACATTAAAAATGACACCAGGGACTAATCACTGGACAAATGTGGAATTTCAATCACATGTTCAGCTATAAATGTGTTCAGTGTAACGTGAGAACTTTTAAAATATATAAACTTATAAACACATAAAGAAAAATCATCAGCACATAGCTTGTACTTGTGTTTGCCATAGTTTGCGAACAATTTATGATACTTAAGTTTTCTTTATATACGAAATGACAAGTTTTCATGCTACATACAGCACAGATACAGCTGAATAGTTCCATATGTTCACATATTACAGTGAAGATGGACACTTCCATTTGTAAGAAAAAGACAATGCACAGTCTCTTTGCAACTGAAACTGGGAACCAGCGCCTGGCTAAATATGGGAATTTTATCACACGTTCAGCTATATGTGCATTGAGTGTAACACAAGAATTACTCAATGAACATTTTTTAAAAAATCAGTTGTACACTGTACACAGATTGTACATGCATTCACTGTAACTTGTGAACAGGGCTAGTGAGAACAATATAAATGTGACTTAAAAAAATATGTCGAGTAATTCTCATGTTCCACTTACCATATGTTCAGCTAAATGTTGTGTGGAGGGCGGGATATATTTTCCCAGGTTGGTGGTCCTTGGTTTCAAATGCAATGCAAAAACACGTTGACTCTTTCTTACAAATGGATGTATATGCCTTCAAGATATATATGCCTTCGCTATATCATGTGAACAGAGATTCTGAGAAGGGGGTGGAGACAGAATTCTGAAAACTGTTGCAGAAATTAAACTCCGCAAGTTATTTTTTCCATTATTGTATCTGAAAAGCAGGCATGGCTACACATGGGCAGCCCCATCCAAGAGTAAGGTGCTCAGTTGCTGCCCCCAAGAGGCTTCTGCCAGTGCAAGAAGGCATTGCGAGCATGAAAGCTTCCCTGCCGCCAAGAAGCCCCCATTGAGTTTAACAGGTTTATGCCACCCAAAAGGGTTGTGTAAGTCTGTTTTCTGGCCACCTGTGTAACGTGCTGAATAGCCAGGAGGAAGCCAACTAATGTCAGCTCCTCCCCCAGCCCACCCCCAGCCCACTACACTGGTGGTTGAGGTGCTGGGATGCTGGCATTGTATTTGGTGCCTCATTCCAGCAATGGAGAGGGCCACAAAGCTGCACACCAGAGGGATCATCCTCTGAGATTACCTTCTAATGCCATAGTGGTGGAGCTATGGCACTCCAGATGTTCATGGACTACAATTCCCATCAGCCCCTGCCAGCATGGCCAATTTTCATAGTATAGCTGAAAGTTTTATGTAACGAAGAATTTTGGACAATTTTTTTCATTGAAAACTTTTCTATTATAACTTTTATTCTTACTGTTTTTCTTTTCTTTTTTCTTTTCTCTATTTTTCCTTTCCTTTCCTTTCCTCTTCTCTTTTTTCTTTTTTTCTCTATTAAGAATTAGTACACTTGTTAGTATTAGTATTATTTGACTCTGTATTTTAAAGCCTTGTTACTTTCAAATAAAGATTAAATTTTTATATAGGAAGAAAACCAAACCCTGAAGGACATTCAGTTATATATCTGAAAGGTGCTGGAACACAATGACTTGTAGATACAGAAGCCGTTGTCAGTTTGAACAACCTGTGGAGGTCTGCATGGCTGTAAGATGAAGGCACAAATTAAGGGCAACTTTGTAGTTGTGGTAAATTCTTTAAAGACAACATTGGAAGTGTGCTGCTGAAATCTCAGAAGTCAGAATAGGAAGGATTCCGCACGGAGGATTCCACACAGAGGATTCCGCACGGACCAAAAACAGTGGTGTGAAAACAGTGTGAAAATGGTGTAAAATGGTTTAAAAACGGTGTAAAAGAGTTTACAGTTCACAACGCTGTTTTTGGCCCATGTGTGAATCCACCTCAGATTGCCATCGCTTGGGTGGAGGAGAGGCTGACTTGCATAGCTGCTCACCTGTTTTCGTGCAAAAGCTGAATAAATTATGTAAAGGAAGAAAATATGCACTAAAATATGCACTAATTTGCCTAATAAATCCCATTACCAAATCTGGATTATCCTGGTGCAGAACTACATATCCACTGCCTTGATTACAAATGAGGAATTGATACAGACTCAGGGCTAATAGAGACATATACTGTTTCTCATATAGCTCTGCTATAACACTGCCACATGACTAAAAAGTAACTTTCCTATGTGTACAGTGGGAAATTTTGATCTTTTCCAACCAAAGCCCTACATTCTAAAAACAAACAAACAAGATGTATTAAAAGAATAAGAAACCATATCATCATCTGTAGGCACATATCTTGTAATTTGCTGTATGAAGAAGGAAACATAGCAACAGTTTTAAAATGTTACGTTTAAAAAGCTGGCAACGTTTCCACACATTTTCTTTGTCCCATATTAGCAGCAACAGCCATAAACCAACTGCCCTGTTTCCAGCACTATTCCCTACAGTCTACTTTGAGAATCCAGGAAGTTGCCTCTAGTTGTAATAAGCCCCAGAATCAACCCACACTGACATCAAATAAGGTCACTTGTAACAAATCAGGCCACTGAGCAATGCTACCACTTTCATACATATATGCCCTTTTTTTGAATGCTGCAAACGAATTTCCTGCAAAGGCTTTACTTGCTGGTGAAGTTCTAAGACACAAAGGATGCATTAAATGATGATTCTGTTCTCAGTGGTGGGCTTTCTAAAACATCCTGCAGGAAATGTCATGAATCTGTGCTTTCTGACCTAGCTGTATGCCAACTCAGGCAGAGGATGTGGGGGCAAAGTCAAAGCACATGAGTGGGATTTGTTCCCATCATACTTCTGTTGAAAAGCTTGGGAGAGAGACAGAAAGTATGTGTTAGCTTAGTTTACAGTACAATTCTATGCAAAGTTACTCCAGTCTGAGCCTACTAGAATCAATAGTCTTAGACTAGAGTAGTTCTGTTGGATTAGATTGCTAATGTAGCAAGCCAAATGACTTCTGTGAAGTTTGATGATAGTTCCATTTGCAGAAGATCCTTTCTAGGGATCTGCATTTGTTCAATAAGCACACACCCCTTTTCCCCCAGAATCCTCATGCGGTAGGTCTTTAGTCACTAGGCTTGTTCCCATCCCCATCCACAATTCAGCTCCTTGGTTTGTACCGCATCAGTTTTACCATGCAATGTAGGAGAACAATGCGAAGAAAAGCTAAGAGATTTTCCCACTTCAGACACATCCAGTTTATCTTGAAGTTGCCAAACTGGAAGCATGAAAGTCTTCACTTAAAATATACCTTGAGAATGCATTTGTTGGGAAAAGACCCTCATTTCTTTGTGCAATAACACGGTTGTGTTGTTGTTCATGAACATTTTTGCAGAGGCCTACATAATTTCTGCAATGGCAGACAGAAAAGATTTTGGCCGTTTCCGCATGAAGGCGGAAGCGGCCGGGTCGGCGTTTATGATGCCGACCCGACGACGCTGGGACCATCCGCATGGACGGTCCTGGAAACAGCCGGGCAGCCGGCGCCACAGAGCACCGGCGCCCGGCCAACCCGGCATGTCCCCGGGCCTCCGGCGCGTCGCTGAGGCCTGGGGACACGCCCCCCTGGCCCTGCGCGCCTGCTCCAGCGGCGCAGGGCAGGGGGGCATGTCCCCAGGCCTCGGCAACGCGCCGGAGGCCCGGGGACAAGGTAAGTGCCAGGTGGGGGAGGCGTCGCGAAGCCGCTGCCGTTCGCTCGGCAGCGGCTTTGAGGCGGCGTTTCCCCAAAAAGAGCGCTTCTAAGCGCTCTGGGGAAACTCCGGCTTCGCGACGGGCGGGCGGCGCGAGGGCGGCGCGGCTGCGATGCAGCTGCACCCCCTGTGCGAATGGCGGCCTGGAGACGGCGTTTTTACAGTCTCCACGCCACCATTAATTGCCCGTGCGGAAACGGCCTTTGTTTTTCCCATGACTGTTCTGCTACATTAAGGAAGACAGGAAGCCAAGAACTACTATGCAATGTTAAAAACAGCCATGTGGCAGGGAGCAAATCCCATAATGAATGGAGGCATTGCCTCTTTGGCCCCTTCTGCACATGCAGAATAATGCACTTTCAATCCACTTTCAATGCACTTTGCAGCTGGAGTTTACTGTGCAGAACAGCAAAATCCACTTTCAAACAATTGTGAAAGTGGATTGAAAGTGCATTATTCTGCATGTGTGGAAGGGACCAATGTTGACATTATGTTGTTGCACACTTGACTACAATGCCATGATTTCCAAGGGCACACCTTAGCTTTAAAGTGATGTAGTCTTATAATGGTATACCAGTGTGATAGTCAAGATACTTTTCTAACTAGCTGTTTTCTAAAGAGGAAAAGATGTGGGGGTTTAATCAAGTTATAGAAAAGATAAGCAGTGGCCAGGCATACATTGATAGATTCCATAAATAATGTAAAGTAGTTATATTTACATATTTGGAATTAGGCAGGTCAAAGGGACATTAGTATTTGAAAGATCATAAACACTCACCTCATTTCCTAGAAATCAACAGCCAGTTTCCCAGAGAGAGAGATCATATGAAGCCAGGGAGGTTCTATGAATCTGACACAGTTTCCAAAGCATAACTAGCAGGCTTCCAAATGGCACAGTCACATGTATCTTTTCTAATTACAGAAGGGTTTCTGTGTTGCCTCTGTAACAGTAAAACAAAAAGGACACTTGGGAAACATTAACCGGATGTTTTGTGATATAAGCTTTTGTGGACTAAAATGCATTTTTATCAGCAGCAAACCAGTAGCGGGGCCAAAAAGCTATGAATAGCTAAATAGAACTTGTCATAAAGTTTGATTCTATCAATTTAAGACTCAATCCAGATTAAGTTTTTCTCCCCACTGCAAATGATCGATTTCATAGCAAAGCTAGGAAGATGGGATGTTATGGGCCTATTGTTATTATGAATTCTAATGCTGTTTGTATTGCATATATTCTGTATTCCCGTTTAACCTTTTAGTTTCACTGTTCATATATATGATTGGATTATTGTAACTCACTTAATGCTTGCTTGCCCTTGAACCCAATCCACAAATTAAAATTTGTTTAGGACATGGCCGCTAAACTCCTGGCCATATAATACCTGTCCTGTACCATCTCCACTGGCTGCCTACTGAGTACCAGGTTATCTTCAAGGTACTGGTATTGACCTTTAAGGATATAAACAGTCTTGGACCCACATACCTTAGGGACCGCCTTTCCCCATACTGAACAAGCAGGGCCCTCCGTTCTTTAGGAGAGAGCCTTTTGGAAAGCCCTGGCCCAAAAACTATCCAGCTGTCCTCAACAAGGGCCAGGGCCTTTTCGGTCCTGGCACCTACCTGATGGAATATACTCCCAATGAAGATCAGGGTCCTGCAGGACTTGAGCTGTTTCCACAGGGCCTGTAAGACGGAGCTATTCTGTCAGGCTTTCTCTGGAGGCCAGCTAGGCTAATATCTAATATCCATTTTTGTGGCCTCCCGGTGGGTTAATGGGGTTTATAAGTCATCACCTTGGATTGTCCTGCATGTATTGTATTAATTGCTTTTAATGTATTTGTTATTGTTTTAATCTTTAGTAATGTTTTTATGCTGTTGCTAGCTGTCCTGAGCCCTTTGGGGATGGGCAGGGTAAAAATCAATACATACATACATACATACATACATACATACATACATACATACATACATACATGCATAAAGGTATATATGTATATGAGTGTGCATATATATTTATAAAGATATATATATACACACACATGTGTGTATATATGTATGTATGTGTGTGGCCGTATATATGTGTGTGTGTGTTTGTATCTATCTATCTATCTATCTATCTATCTATCTATCTATCTATCTATCTATCTACACATACATATACATATACATTAGATGATTAATAGATAGGATACACTAAGGATACACTTCACACACATGATGAATCCACAGTAACTTATATCAAAATAAACCTGTCTTTAAGGTGTCACAAGACACCCTAAAAATGAGGTTTTTAATTATGAGTATATACTAATTCTTGTGTTAAATGAAAAATGTCGTATGTCTTGAACATCTAATGAGGTATAAGAATCTTATAAGGAGACAGAGCTTGTAATATATTTGTACTGGTTTTAACCTTCCCCTGTCTGTATATGTTTATTTGTACACCGCCCTGAGCCCTCCGGGGGAGGGCAGTATAAAAATCTAATAATAAACAAATAAATAAATAAATAAATATATTGAGGAACACATATAACATATGCAATAATGTTTCTGGCTAGGATGCTAGTGAAAAGGAATTCCATTGATGTCAGCAGCAGACACTGAATCTATACTAGTTTAACTCAAACAGCAGAGTTTGGCCTGCCATGCAGAGATAGTGCATCTGAAGGGGTAAGTATTCAACCAGTCTTCACAAGATTTGCAGTCTCAGAGATATAAATCCTTGTACTGCATGTGTGCCAATATGCATGTATAGTTTATATAACAGTATGGTGTATATTTAGATTTGTACCTGCAAAAGGCAAGTACAGATTGGTGAGTACCATAAATAAATGAATGTTCAATGGTCATGCTTACTCATTTATTTATTTAGAAAATGGATCAGCTGCCTCTCCAGAGTCCGGCTTGAAATGATTTTTTTAGTACTCAAGCAAGCCAAGGAAAGATTGACATCTAGGAAACATTTGGATTATTCTAACTATACTTTTAAATTATTAACACTGCAATCTAAGAAAACTTTCCTGAGAGGAAGCTCCTTAGAATGGACTTCAGTAGGCTTCTAAATATACCTGCTTATGATTGCAATGTAAGGGTGTCAGTCATAACCCAGAGTAGTCCACTGACAGTGATTTGAGCCTCTCTCACAGGCTCATTCAGTTTCTGGAGTCCACAGTGATGGATTGCTGGAAAAGAGCCTGTTATCTATGCTCTTCTTTGGTTTGACTTTTACCACAGAAGGAAAAAAAATGTAATGCACTCCACTCAGGTGCAAAAGGAGCAGTGCCTAAACTCCATAGACTCCTCTAGTTCAGTGTGGAAACCAGACAGTTTTTTCGGCCACTTGACGCAGTGGCAGTCTGTCACTCCTAAACTCCTATCAAGCCAAGAGATGCAGTGCGCTTTTGCAGGATTAGCTGCAAAGTCCTGTTTACAAAGTGTTCTCAAGGATGAAGTAATTATTCCCCCTTATATAATTCAGTCCTCACCTGGTAAACAAGCTTGGAGCACTAACCAGGGAATGGTTACCTAAGGAAAACAGGGGACTGGTTCTTTGATCCTGGGCCTTGGACCTCACAGGGCATTCTGTGCCTGAGCAGTGCGTCTGCTGCTTGTTGTCATCATTGTCATCATAGCCAAACCATTAGAGCTGCACAATGGCCAAGCCTGGCCCTCTAAGTCATTACAGAGAGTTGTTTTGAAGTCGGGTTGTTACAAAACAACTGCTGGCTTCCAGAAGCCTGTGGAGATGCAGCAAAACCAACATTTATTCCAGCCTCCCGACTCTCTCTTGTGACCGTCAGCAGACACTGTTTGCACAGGAATTCCAAGGACAAACATGGTGTGCACATTTTCAAAGCAGTCCTCCCCTCTTTGCTGCTGTCACCTCTTTGGCGGTTTAAAAATAATCAGCCCATGGTAAATTCATGTAAACAGAGCTGTACAATTCAAGATGAGCAGATACAGGGGTTGGATTTCACCACCGCCAGCCATGCTAACGATTAGCAAAGGAGGTGGGAGCTGTCCAGGGGTGGGGAGAGAAGTTATTTTTTGCCTTTCCATGGAAATCTTTTTGTTTACTCTCACTTAGTACTGGCAAAGAAGTAACTGAACAAACTTCTGATTACATGGGATCCAGTTCTTAACTCGGAATTCTTGCTGCTGGTACCACCACCTTTACCTGCAAACTTTTCCTGAGATTGTCTTTGGCAGTGGCATGGAGAATCTATTTCAGATCTTGCACAAGAGCCAAGTAGACTGGCATTGCTCATTTGAATGCAGTTAGTAAGCACAACCCAAAAGTCATGTCCAAGTTAGCAGATTCTTTAATGGGGGCAGACCCTCATCCAGATGACAAACAGTGACTGTAATTAAATAACTCTAATGACGGTGTCAAAGGGTTTACATTTGATCTCGCGTCATAACATGATGTCCTGCCAAAAGTAGGAGGCACTCCAGTGAGTGTGTGCCCTGACACAGTAACAAACTGATAAGAAAGAAAAGCAGTGCTTTCTCCCAGACTCAAGGCTGAGTGAAAGGAAGACATTGAGAGGGCTTGCAAAAAAAAAACCAACCATGTAAATTGATCCATAAACCTTCAGAAAGAAAGGAGAAACAAATTGCAGAAAAGCTTAGATATCATTTCCAAAATGGGCTATTCAAACTTGCTCATCTGAATAAGTAGAAATTGACATTAATATACCTAATTATATAAAGGGGAAATTGGCACTAATATACCTAATTAATATACCTAATTCTCAATGTGGCCAAATCTGTGAACACTTAAATCTGCAAACTGGAACCAAGAACAGATCAAATAATTCTTTCTACAAACCTGAAAAACACTCCACGTGAGCAGAAAAAATCTGCTTGGGAGGAACCTTCTCAACCAACTTCCTCCCCAGCCTCCTTTTTAAAGGACTGCTCCTTTAAAAAGCAATCCCTCTTACGTTCCTCTTCCACAACCAGCTTCTTGGGGCCTCCCCACACCTTTCCCTCAGGTTGCTGATGGACTTCACAGTATCACCATCCCATGTTCCACTCCCGCTTATATATCTTGAGCCCCAGCACCCTGCCCAGCCAGGGAGGAGGCAGGGACCTAGCCAGCTTGCAGCCTCCCTGAAGGGCAGTGCAAGCTCCCATGCCCCACGCGAAGGTTCCTCTGCTGGGTCAGCCACTGCAGTTCCTGAGCTGCCAGAGGTCTCTGCTGGCACAAGCTCCTCCTGCCTCCCTTCCTTGCCCCACAGCTGACTTCCTGCTGCCCCAAAAGGTGGCATAAAGCTTGGGTCACCACAGCCACTGCACTTCCCAGCTGGTCCCACTTCCTTATGCCTTCCCATGCAAACCATGTTTTCACACACACACACACACACACACACACATACACACACACCCTGTCACACACACACCACCTGAATAGGTGGCAGAAAGTTCAGGATGCTGAAGTCACTGCACTCTTTCACTGACCCGGGCTCCTGTGCAATGGCCCAACCCACCTCAGGGGAGAGACTTACAACAGGTCCAAATTGTCAGCCTTCAAGCATGATTTTTGTCAGTAAAAATCAAGGGAGGAGGCAAGGACCTTTCCAGGGCTATTTTGGTCTTTGAAGGAGGACTCATTGAGACCAGGCCTGGCAGCAACCATTGGATGGCTACCATATAAATCTCAAGCCTAAAAACTCCTTACCTCTTATAAACTCTCAATTTCCAAAAGAAAAAAGGGAAGTAAGGTAAAGCGGGGTGGGAAAGGGAAAATGCAGCAGTGGACAGTATGCATGATGGAACAGCTAGTAATCTGGCACCATTTATAGTATAGGTTTGAGAGGCCAGCTAATTTGAGTCAGAAACATGTCAGAAATATATAAATGTCAGAAATAATTTCAGAAAAATGTCAGAAATAATTTCATTCAATGTAGTTACTCTTACATTAATGAACAGGGCATATTTCAGTTGGAGTTTTATTAGATACATGCACATCTTTCATGCCTAGCTTATGCACATGCATTAATTCCAGTGACTTTGCCCCCATTCTGAGATTTTACCTAGAAACTCAAGGTGCAAGGCTGACTCCTGAAGTGTGACAAATGTAGAAACTCACATGGAAAATTTTAACAAGGAATTCTCCCAAAGACTACAATAGAGACTAAACAAAGGCAGTGATTTGCCAGGGACAGATACCAGTAAATATGACATGGCCCAGATAAATAGGGTGCAAAAGTTCTTTAAAGCCAATGATATAGTGGAGCTACTTCTTAGCAAGGGCAACAGCAGGATTACATACAGTCAGAAGGGAAGATCTGCCGAGTCATGTTTTTACTGCATGATTCATTGGAGCCACATCCACAGCTTGCTGCTAGCTGCTTACTTTGCAAAATAGTCCAGAATTAATGCAAGACTTAAGGGTTTATTGTCATACTCTATGCCAAAGTTATTTTGGGAGACTGTTTTTCTCCTCTGTGCATTGTTACAAAGCAAAAAGAATCAAATGGTTTTTTTTGTTCCTAAATAGATGAGCCTTTATTTTCTTTATCTGTGGGCCTTTCAAAAGCAAATAAATATGTTTGTGTTCAGGGAATGAAATTTTGGGCACTTATTACAGTAGGATTCTACTACATAAAAGAAAAATAAAACAATAATTCAGGGGTGAAAGTAAGCCAGAACTGGGCAGGGCAGAGTACAGGTAAGAAGGAGGTAAAATTGTGCCTCCCATCTTCAGCTTTAAATGTGCATGCACGCCCATACAGCCCGAGACACTACTGGAAAGACCTTTAAGTGACTTTCATCCCTGCAAGATTCCATCCCTGCCAGTGCCAGCATATATTATTTATGCAGTCCCACTGAAGTGATGCTCCTAAGCACATAGATTCCACCAAAATACATTTTTTAAACATTTAAATGGCAGCATTGAAAGTGCTTGTCATCAGATGGTCTAAGAACCAGTCACAGAATCACAGGTCAGTTCCCCATCGAAAAAAATGAATGTAGATACAAACCAGTTTGGAAAAAACTGGGACCTTTTCAGCACGGTTTCAGCATCCCCACTGCAGCTTCTGCCCCACAAACAATCCTTGTTCCCAGAAACGCAGCAGCAACAAAGGATTCCCCACTGTGGCGGATTGAACACGTGATCCACTCAGGGGCTATCCTGATTGGCTGTTGTGTTGTGTTGGGGCGGGAATTTTTTATTTATTTTCAAACTTCCGGATCCACGTCTCTGCGAGCATGCACAAAACGATCCTATGCGGAAACGAAGAAATGGGTGATTAAAGCTAAGCCCTGTTTCCGCTCGCCTCCATGTAGTGGAACCATGTGGATATGATGTGTAGCACTGCTTTGTATTGCTTTCTACTCAGTCAATCAGTC
Organism: Sphaerodactylus townsendi; assembly: GCF_021028975.2. Classification (NCBI taxonomy): domain Eukaryota; kingdom Metazoa; phylum Chordata; class Lepidosauria; order Squamata; family Sphaerodactylidae; genus Sphaerodactylus; species Sphaerodactylus townsendi. The sequence goes on from NC_059431.1 coordinate 65,019,191, forward strand.
CAAACCAGCCCCATGTTGCTTTGTATCCACGTGGATCTCTGGTCTGCAAAATAAATAAAAAAAACCTGCATGCGCATTGCGTACAACCCACTGCGTTCTCATTGGATGGGAGGCTCCATGTCACTACCAGTGGCGGGTAACATGAATCCGGATTCACCCCCCCCCCCACTTCCCCACCACTCCAGATTGCCCACGCATTTTTTGAAAAGGTCTACTTTCTTGCAGGTTCTAAAATAACACGTGCTGGGGGGGGCAGAAACAGGATGAAAGCGTGTTCGGCGCTGGTGCAGTGGGGAGTTCTGCTGGAAACCTGAATATTTTGTGTGACGAGCACGCATCTAATCCTCAGTGGGGAATCGACCATAGAGTTGGAAGGGGCCATACAGGCCATCTAGTCCAATCTCTTGCTCAATGCAGGATCAGCCTAGAGCATTCCAGACAAGTTTTTGTCCAGTTGTTCAGTTGTTGCTTAAAGTTTGCCAGTGAGGAGGACCTCACAGTTTCCCTAAATAGCTGATTTCACTGCTCCACAAATTTCTTTTATTCAAGGAATTCACATAGCAAGTGTAGGAAAAGATCCCACTCTGCCTGAAAACTGAGAGGACCACTGCAGGCAGAGGCAGCAACCAAATTTGTCCATGATGCTTTCAGAACTACATTCCAGATTCTACAACAAATAATAATGAGAGCATAAATGGAAAATTGCTATTAGAAAAATTGCCTTTGTATCTATGTATTGTCGAAGGCTTTCACGGCCAGAATCATTGCCTTTGTATCTTTTTTAAAGTACAGGCAATTCCAGCTATATAGCATGTTGTTGATTAGAACAGCCTTTGAATCTCATCTCATGAAAAAACTTGGCAATGAGAGCATTCGTAGTATATGTCATTCATAGCATGCAACAGCTGTTACTTTGCATGCACAATTTTCACAAATGTATTAGTTGTCCTGGTTGTGTGGTCATGGTCTGGTAGTTTTTGTTCCTAATGTTTCACCCGCGTCTAAGGCTGGCACCTTCATAGACATACACAAAAACAAAACCGTATTGAGGCTGGCAAATCAATTAGGGAACACTTTTTCATAAAGAACATGAATTTTAATATACCACATACTTGTTGGTAAACAAAATCTTCATAATAGTTAACAATGTGTGACTTAAATAAAAGAGAGTTCTTCTGTTCCTGGTAGTTGGAAGCAAACTTTGTTTATAAGGTCATTGTAGTATAAACTGCTCAGGTATGATGATAGGCAGGCAGAGCATTAAGTTTAAGGTGTTAAAGTAGAGTCCAGATAGAGGACACTGAAGGAACCAAGAGAAAGCACAGACAAAGAGAACTTTCTTGGAAGGAGTCAGGAAAGGATAAAAGTCTCAAGCTTCAAGTTGTTTGTTCCAGACAAGCAAGTACTTTAAGTCAGACCCTGGGAGGAGTTAGGGTCTTAATTCTTCTAAGCAATAAAACCTCTCTTTTTTAACTGTTAAACCTTGCTTGTGAGTCTCCCATTCTGTTCTGGCTGAGTACAGGGCACCTAAGACTGTTTTACTTGGGGAACACAACAGTTTCTCTTAGGCCCCTTCCATACATGCAGAATAATGCACTTTCAATTCACTTTCACAATTGTTTACAAGTGGATTTTGCTATACTGCACAGTAAAGTCCAGCTGAAAGTACATTGAAAGTGGATTGAAAGGGCCTGAGTGACACAGTGGGGTATTGTGTGATGGGGTATATGTTTTGTCCACCTCTCGGTGGGGGGTGGGCACATTTGCATGTGTCGGGGGGGGGGAGATCATTTACAGTTGCATTTGCTGTCTTCAAACTTTGCAATAAATTGTTTCAAAAGAAGGAGGTCATATACATCACTCTCTTTAAGTCATATGATTGTGATAATATTAGGGATCATTTGTACAGCTTTAATTCATTTGGGTTTTTTAACGCTGTTATACGAATTATTTTCCCTATTTTTTCCTCAGGATTTCTTAAAAACTTTGCCATTAAACTGATATCTTTGACCAACAATTAAAATTATTATATACTGCATCATTTGCTATTGCACTCCAAATAGTACAGCATTTTAAAGAAAGAAAAAGTAAATGACAATGCCTGAATTCTGAAAGTATTCTCAATAGCCCAATTAATTCCAGCAAAAGAATGTGGCTCCCTTTGCAGGCTGCAGTACGGAGGTTTTGTTTTGTTTTTAAACAGAAATGTATTACTTCATTCCAAGAATAATAACTGGTTATTATTCTTCTGGATGAATGATCTCCTATGGAATGCATTGTCTTGTGTTGTTAGCAAAGCAAACAAGCTTTACATTACCCTTGTTTCAATGAAAAATATGCCACAGGTGAGGCCTTCTTCCTGCCAGTTGAGCCAGTCGTTCTTCCACATCCCAGAAACTAGAACAGGTCCTCAGTGTATTGCTTTAAGTAGGTTACTAGAATGATTCTATTCTCTCTAACAGTACTAATAAAGGTGATACTTTAGGGTCCAATACAATAAGTAACTACCTGATACTGACCAGAAGTACAGAGTGTTCATGTACAAAGCACTAAATGTCTTATGTGCCTAAAACCATAAGAGTGACTGGTGGTCCATGTTCTCTTGGAGAAAAATGAACATTTCACCAAGTCCTGCTACACTAGATCAAATCTATTATCTCTCCCTTAAAAGCAGACGGCTATGCCATCAGCTCCACACCAATCTATGAGCAGGGAATGCACTGCCCAGAGCAGTTTTGTTTCCTTGCCTTAAAGAAAATCTGCCGCTTGCTGCTCCAGTTGCTTATCAGATTTCCCAGGAACTGCACTGTACAGTATGTATTTCTTCTCTTGCTCCAGATCAACATGCAACGTCTTTAGAGCAGGCCCAGTGTCAAATATTACGTTAGCAAAAAAAGCTAGGCTGACTGTGCCAGGCTCCTTCAGCATCTGACTCCTGAGTGGAACAACAGCTAGAAGCAGAGTCAGAGGCACCAACTCCAGCACAAAGTATAAACAATTCAGTTGACCATATCTTAGCCTGAAATTGCATAATCAAGTTGAAAGTACACAAAAAGGACCCAAGAACTGCCTGTACTTTGGGATAGCAATGGATTCTTCGTACTACCAGTTCCAATGTTTGTTTACCCTCCAAGGCACTGGCAGGAAGAGTTCACAGGACCAAGAGCTGTGAAAAGATTTTGCTGCCTGTATATGCCTTCAGTTCTAATCAAGTGAGTGAATATTTCCAAGTGACTTTGGACATCGTGTTTACTGAACCAGCCAGATAAGTCAGTGCCACTTTCTGTTAATGTGACTGCAAAATTGCTAGTTATTGGCAATTATTGGAATGGCTCTCAGCTCCCTGCCCACCGCCACCCCTGTTTTAATATGTACTCACTGAAGTCTGTGGTCTGCTAGGAAGCACTGTGTTTATTGTAGTCACTAATTCCTAGATAATCAAAAGATCACACGGGACTTCTGACTGCAGGTGATGATTCAACTCACCAAAAAAAAACCCAAATCACCAACACTCCCCCTCCAAAAAAGCCATTCGACTTTTTTCGAGTTTTCTTTTTACTGGAAAAAAAACCAGGAATATTCAGCAGAGCCAAATAAGCCTGGTGCCCCAAAAGCCAATTTTTCAGCAGCCCCAGCAGCCGCCTCTCTTACCACAGCTTCTCAAGTCCCCATGGACCTTGGAAATGCTGGCAGGGTGGAGGAGCACTTGGGAAATCCCAGTGGCAAGTGGGGACAAGTGAATGCTCAGCTTGGCACAGCTGAGTTGAACATTCAGTTCTTCCTGCCACTGCCGCTTCTCAAGTCAACATGGTTTTGGGAAATGGCGGGAGAAGAAGAGAACTGAATGCTTCGCTTGGCTCCACTGAGCTCAGCATTTAGTTGAAGTTCTCCTTGCCACGGCTTCTCAAGTCCATGTGGCACAGAGGAGAGAATTGCTAAATTTCAGGTTTTTTTAAAAAAAAAACCATAATTGGTAAAGAGCTTGAATAAACCAGATGGGTATTGACTTTATTCAGTTTTACCAAACATTTTTTTAAATACAAACCTGAAATTTACCAAATAAAATAAATTGTGCTCATCCCTACTTCTGAGTGGGACAACTAAAAACCAGACAAGCCTCAAGGGACAGTGCATCCGAAGTGTGGCACCACCGCTGAAAATGCTCTGTCTCTTGTCACCACCTGCCTCACATCTGCAGGTGGAGGACACTAACAGCAGGCTTCAGATGAAATCTTGCCTGAATTGTGGGTGAAAGCAGTTGTAAGAACAAGGAATTTTGTGAGGATTTTAGCTGATTGGCCCAAAACTCCTTTTCATAATCATTCCGCACATGCAGAATAATGCACTTTCAAACTGCTTTCAGTGCTCTTTGAAGCTGTGCAGAATAGCAAAATCCACTTGCAAACAGTTGTGAAAGCGGTTTGAAAACACATTATTTTGCGTGTGCGGAAGGGGCCATAGACTGGTTGCAAAGGCTCCTTTCAGATTACCTGTCAAAACCAGATATTACCCACAGGCAGTGGCTTCGGTGTCCAGCCTGCCCACACTTGGGGGACTAGGCCAGAGGCCATGGCAACTACTACAATGGGCAGCTCCATGTCCATGCATCTGCTATTGGCCTTCTTGCTGCAAAGCTGCATCGACTTCCAGAGGATGCCTGCAAGGATAGTGTGAATATGTAAAACAGAGAAATGAAATTGAGTTTTTTACTGCTGTAGTCAGAGATCTATTGATAAACCTGAGATGGACTTTTTAAAAAGTCAGTGGGCAACCTCCCAAAAATGAGGTTACATGGCAACATGGAAGGTGGGCAGGCAAAATGGCAGATGGGATTGGATAGGATCATTATTGAGGAGTGGAACCACAACAGTGGAGGCTGGAAGGCAATGAACAGTGTGTCAAAATGCACATGTGTAGAGTGAGCAGTGAGGACTCAAATTTCCTATCACAGAATAATTAAAATAGACCTTTTGTGCAAAAGCAAAAAAGGAAACACCTCCTTTCACCACATCACAAGTGCACACACCCAGGAGAGCAAAAGATTTGCAAAATAAAAACCCTGTTGTAAAGAAAGCAAAAAATCAGGGGGGCGGGGGGTGTACAAACTGAAAAAAATCCACTGTGAAGCAACAATTGCAAATCAACTGCTTCTCAAATACGTGGTAAACTGCTTCTCAAATACTCTCTAAGGACCTCTGGCCATTTCAAACAGCACCACATTTTTCCTGCATTTTTTCTTTCCCATCCCTTTTATAACATTCTGAGATTTGTGCCATAGCACTATAGTGTAAATCTCAGAACATTAAAAAATGTCAAAAAAGAATACACTGCAGGAAAAGGCAACGAAAAAGCAATCCTTTGGGAAGAACTCCAGACATTTTAAACAGCCACTGCAGTGATTCCAAAGCACATGGAAAAATGAAATCAGTTTTTATAGAAAAAAAATGGCTGCATCTGGGATACCGTGGGATACAAGCGGCTTTGTTTGAAAAGGTTTTTTAAAAATCGGTTAGCATCCAAGACCTCAAATCGTCATGGCTGGCTGCTAAAATAGATTACAAGGGCAGTTTAAAATGGGTCAAAGTTTTAAGGATTTGATACCTGGAAGGTTAAGTAGTCTGCCAATGGGGAAATAATGAAGGGCCCAACCACACATTACAGAGAAGTCTTCCACCACCACCAGTCTGACACCTCTAGTGTGTACTGCCCAGGAGAACTTTGAAGCCCACCTGCCGCTCCTGCACTCTTTCCCTAGTTCTGCAAACAACCCGCCAAGCACTGAGTGCAAAATATGCTTGATCCCGAGGAAACAGATAATTTGCCTATACCCTTTTGGAGGGAACATTTCAATAAACCCACTGAATGATCAAAGACAAATCCTTTCCTTCCCTCAGAGCCCCTCCAATGGGTTAGCAAGAAGGAGGAGGCCTTTGTCATTGTTCAGCGGTAAACCTCCAAATGCCAAGAAAGCATGAAGATGGAGAATCCTTCCTAAATTTAACATCAGCTAGAAACTGTACTTCAATCTTGTTTTCTAACTTCAATATTTCTTTTCCCCAATTCTGAATGGGACCATGGGGCTGGGGCAAGAGGGGCTTCAGGGGCCCTCCCACACTGTAATCCCAATTTGAATAAGGTCCCTGCAGAATCAAGTCCCATAGACACTGTCCAATTCATAGAAATATGAATCATGGCAGGGAAACACAACCCCAACTTGTTCAAAAAAGTATGGTCCTGAGACTGTGCCACTCTAGCGCATTCTACAGTATGCAGGTAAAATCTTTTTCCATGCCTTGAGAAAGGTTTGCATCTGGCTCCTGAATTTGGGAGGCACAGAATCAACCACTGGAGCGGCATACAGGATGGAGTGCGTCTGTTTATTTGTCTGTTTCCAAACCTTGTGACTTTTACTCTGCCACATCTCCCAAGGAAACATGTAGCATTCATAAACACAGTAATAAAAAGCATTTCCGTTTTAAAAAAACCCAGAACAATAGCCACTAAACAAGCAATCAAATCAAACACATTTTTTGTTTGATTCCTTAATTATGTTGTGCAATAATTTGTGTATTTAATTTTTTTAAAATCAAACATTTTCAAACCAATCACCAAACAGCACAGTTAAAAATATTAATGTCTCAGTAAAATACTTGTCAGCTCCATGCCATATTCTTGGCCATAAGCCACCCTGCTACATACTGATCCCTTTTGTTCCCTGGGAGGAGGGGATGTACAATGAGAATTTTTTTTATTGATGCTGAATCAGGAATCTTGAGTAAATTGATCATGCATCCAAATGGGGATGTGATCAATCCATATTGTATTGCTTTCAAATGCACGTCCCAATATATACTTTGCTGCAAAGTCTCATATAAATATCTTCTTTTTCTGCATGATTACAGTTTAATTGTATGTTTGCTTTTGTTTGGCAGAAATGATTCTCAAAAGTCACGCAGACTACACTGGACAGTGTCAGAGGTGTACGGCCTATAGATACATGGGGTCACCCATGTCCCCAGGCGCAGACCTTTTGGTCATATGGGGAGGGGTGCCGGGCACCCCCCATGTGACCAAAAGGCTATGCCCGAGCTGCCCGCCATCGCGTCCTGCCCCCAGCCACCATGCAAGCCAGAAGGGCCTGGGGAGCCCAAAAGCCGGGCTGCAGGGAGGCAGGGGGGGAGGGCTCAGTGGTGATGGGTGGCCACACTACCTGCCTGGGCTGCCTCAGCTGCGGCCAAGCCCCCCAGCCTCCATGCAGGCTGGTTTTTCACCTCCTCAGGCCCTGCCGGCCTGCATGGAGTCCAGGGGCACCTCCTCAGGCCCTGCCCCCAAGCCCCACCCCCTTGGCCTCTATGAAGGCTGGCTTTTGGCTTCCCCAGGCCCTGTCAGCCAGCATGGAGGCTGGGGTGAAGCTTTGCTGCAGGCGCCGCCCCCCCCCCCCTCGCACGGCCCTGGCCTCTGTGCAGGCCGGCACGGGCAGGGCTTGGCACTCCCAAGCCATGCCCCTGAGCTTGGGGGGGCGTGGGAGGTGCCCAGAGAAGGGGATGTCTCCGGGCACCTTTCCCCCCGATACACCTCTGGACAGTGCTATTTAAAACTGGAGAACAAGCACCTTCTACAGTCACCTATTCAGTCCCACACACTTACTGAAAGTTATGTGACATTTATCATTTATACTTCCAAGCAAAAACTGAAGTTGGTTGAAATTCCCACATTAGAAATTCTCAGAATAAGCAATTAGGTTTCACACAAACCACAAAATGAGCAACCATTCTCTTTTCTTATTTAAACATAAAATATATGACTTATTTGTCCTTTACCTTATGCTGGAAATGTAAACCTTGTATCTCTGAGCTGACTTGTGCAGGTCTCTCCACCACACCTGGGCCCTGAGACTAGAGGGTGTGGCACAGCCAGTTTCATAACATACTAAGAACTTTTCTTTCTGGGTGGTGTGTCCTTGGGGAAGAGGGTTAAGCAACTGTCTTCCCCACAAACATCTGATAAGCAATCCAAGAGCCACTTCCTAAGACTTACTGTGCAAGCAAAAAAGAATCAAGATGAACCATGCCTTCTATTATTTGACTTCATAAATACCTCCTGTCCTTTACCTAATCACCTTCTATCAGTTGCTAAACTTTCCTGATGAAGTGCTGAATAACTCCAACTCCAAGTATGATAATTAACCATTCTGTTGCCCAGAACATTTCTTCACATCTTCTCATTCTTCTGTCTTCTAAAGCTACAGCAGGTTTCTGTTTCACTTTCTACTAATTATGAAGGTGCAGCTATGCCTGTAGTTGTCATTTGCAAGAGCTACTCTAGGTATGGTGATGAGAAAACCCTGAACGGCTCTGCCATTTTAAAAAAAACCTGCTATAAAGCGTGGCTGAGAATTATCTTGGCCACCATTGCTGCCTGGGAGAGGGCAGGGAGAGGGGCGGGCTCGGTGCTGGCATTCAGCCCAGAAGGTGGGGCCATCCTGCTGCTGGCATGAGCACATGATGTAGGTGGAGAGGGCAGGACCACAGCCTTTTATAAGAGCAGGCCGGGCCTTCCAGTGCCTCTCTTCCACTCAAGCTACAACGGCTTCACCCACCCACCCACCCACCCAACCTCCCTCCCTCCCTTTTTTGACCTTGTAGTGTTGCCCTATTGTTGGTTGGGCTTTGTTGTTATTTTCATTCATTTGTCACAGCCTGGTGGGTTGCGCATGGGGACTGATCCGTTCAGGGGAGGAAGAGCCTGCATGCTGGGCTTCCCCTGGCATTAAGGGGAGTTCATCCAGAGGCCAGCACCCAGATGGCTCCCACTTTCTTGCTGCTCTGGATGTTGGTTTTTCCCCCATGCATTCAGCTGGGGGAAGATTATTACTGAGGGACAGCAGACGTGCTGCCCAGTGGTCACTGGGAGACAGCAGATATGCTGCCCAGTGCCAGATCCATTCCCTATGCTGCGCCTCTGCTTCCTTCACTACCACTAATGTTATCCCATTCTTCTCCCTTCTATGAAAACACTTTTAAAACTAAAAAAAATCAAATCCAGAGGTCAGTTCACACATCTCCCAGCAGTCAAGAGAACATTGGCCCCAAGAAAGCTGAAGGTGTTGAGCATTTCTTTTTGTCCAGGGTCTTCTTAAGCTTCTTTGGAAGAGGTTGGCAATTGATAGGACTAGGCCTGCCCTTTTTAATTAGACCAAACTTCCACTATTTATATTTCCACCAAAGCAAACCCAGCATAAGGAACCAACCAGAGCAAACTTCTCTTCCTCCCCCATTTTTCAATCTCCACAGCCAAACTAGACATTTCCGTTTTTTAATAGTTGGGTCTGGATTCCACAGACCAAACTAAGGGTTCCCCACAACCATTTAACAGCTGCAGGGAATAGCTATCAAGCCTGAATAGAGAAAGCCTCCATAGGTGGAAAGGGGTCCTGCTTCTCCCTCGGCCATTTTCTGTTCCAGAATAGCAGAACATAGTTATAGCAGCAGTGGCGTAGGAGGTTAAGAGCTCGTGTATCTAATCTGGAGGAACCGGGTTTGATTCCCAGCTCTGCCACCTGAGCTGTGGAGGCTTATCTGGGGAATTCAGATTAGCCTGTACACTCCCACACATGCCAGCTGGGTGATCTTGGGCTAGTCACAGCTTCTCGGAGCTCTCTCAGCCCCACCTACCTCACAGGGTGTTTGTTGTGAGTGGGGAAGGGCAAGGAGATTGTAAGCCCCTTTGAGTCTCCTGCAGGAGAGAAAGGGGGGATATAAATCCAAACTCCTCCTCCTCCTCCTCTTCTTCTTCTTCTTCTTCTTCTTGCACAGAATGTTCCACATGGAACAGCAAAAATGGGGAAATGACTCCTCCTCTCCCAGGACTCTTTTGCTGGCACAGAGGATAGAAGCCGTTCCTCACTTCCATCTTTCCCCAAACCCAGCTCTTTTTTAAAAAATGCAACCATCTCGCTTGGCACTCTGGCAGGCAAGAAGAGGAGGATTTTGATTGTTGCTCACAGGCTGCAGTTGGCTTAGCAGCACAAGAAATGAGACAACTAGGAGTGTTCTGCTCTTTTGAAAAAGATCATAGCTAGAATGTGAACTGAAACCTGAGTTCTAGGGACTGGCCTTTCTGGCTGTGCTGCTGAAGCAATGTTCCAGCAACAACAAAAACATGTCACAGTTTGGGTAATTTCCCAAGCAGTCAAAGTCCCCTATCAATTCATTGCAGAACAATTGATGGGAACAAACTGTTAAACTGATAAACCACAACCTGAAGAAAAATCTTAAAAAGCTCATTTTGAATTCCTGCAGTGTTAGCACTGTTAAGAGGACATTACTGTACCTTTCAGACAGAGCCTTCACACATATGAATTGTACACACAGTGTGCACAAAGTATGTATCGCATGTATTACATATCACATATACAAAGCCCATGAAAGCAAAGGGTGGGGGGAGGGTCAGAGCCAGTAGGCAATATCCTAACCCCAGCCCATGCACAGTCAGTCACCATGAATATGTTACCTGAACAGTACTCTTGCCTGAAGCAAAGGGAATTATTTGCTCATCCATACGATTCTGTAACACATGATGTTCTAGCAATCCTAACAAAGACTTCTGTGTGATACCCCTGAGAACAAATTACAAGACCAATTGAAAGTCATGGTTTGGTTGGGTGACAGACCTAAGGAGTGATTGCAAAGGTCAGAAGATCCTGGCAGGAAAGAAAAATCTGTGACTCTACAAAATATTCCCTCCCCCCCAGGGTTCACAGGAAGACCCCAGTGCTTACGATTTTAACAGAGGCTCAGGGGAGCTTTTGCAAATATTGACTTATTATTCGATACCAGCCCCACACTGATACCAGTGTCTTAGAAGCAGCATATCTCTTATTTGTTATGCCTACAGCTGCATAGATATGGACTGATATGATTGCAGGCTTCCCTTTCCTTTGTAGGAAACTTTCTGTTCCTAGGGGAGAATGACCTGGGCTAAAGTCACAAGTTTTAAGAGAAGGAAGAAACTGGCCACTGTCCATTGATTTTTTTCAAGAACTGTTGCAAGAATTCACCCTGATGGCTATTGATGAAAATATGGAGAATGTCCTCTACATTTACAGAACACCATGGTCTCCACTAATGATCCTGGAGGGGGGAAAATAACAGCAGAAAGTGATCACTGTTGCCTTGAAAATGATGTATTTCCCCTTGCCTTTGATGCATTGATAGGAAAAGAATCACCAGACTTACTAGTTTCTCTCTTCATGTTATTGGACCAAATGAAATACCTTGTCCCTGGGACACAAAAGTAATCAAACTTGTTCACTATAATACCTCAAACACTGGCATGGATATATTTGAGAGGATCTCTTTTTCTTCCACCTCAGGACTGAATTATGTGCCACTCTGGTAGCACATAATACAGATAGTGGCTTCATTAAAGAGGGGGGCTGGCCAACATTAAGAAGGATGGATCCAAGTTATAATCAATGGTAAAATTTTGTTTTGCCAGGAATGTTAAGGACCACATAATACTATGGCTGGAACTCCAGACGCATTGTCTGGATCTAAAATCAACTGTGGGTGCCACTTGATATGGACTGGGGATGTGACATTAGGAAAGGACAGGAGTTAACTCTTCTCCCTGTACAATTTCCTCAGAGCAAAAAAAAATATCCCTTCTGTGGCCACTTTAAGTTTAGGTGGGGAAAGATTCATTTAGTGCCTTCCTTTTTGTCTCTATCAGCTATGGTGGGAGTATTTCAGATGGAGGAAAGCAAAAGATTAAAACCTCTATCTCCAGCACTGAATCTCCCCAATCTATATCAGGGACCTTCACAGCTGTCTAGGTCCAATAAGACTTTGCAAGTTCCAGCCACAGAGCTCCAGTTTCATGTGCAGCATGGCCCTTTGGGAGCAACCATGTGCCATTATTCAAGAATTGTGCCTGTTTATTTTTTTTCCCCCAAAACTCTTTCATTTAGTGCACCTGTTGGATAGAGTTTGTGCCAAAAACTTGAAACTTTCAGAGTAGCACTAATGGATGAAAACAGAAATTCAAAGGGGTAGGTGAGACTGTGTCCATTGGAAGATCCCTTCAAGGACCCAAGCACACCTGTGCAGGATCATATGGAGTTAGTCATAGATTTCATTTTGGCATTAAATGAGCTACAAAGAAAACAAAAATCCTCCATGAATAGCTAACAGCAAAATAAGCATGATGTCCTGTGGAGGAGAAAACAATTATTGTTCCAAGTATTTGTTCTGCCATACAAATACCCTCTGATTAGAGGAGGCCAATTGGTGCATTGTAAATAACATATGTTGCAAATTTAGCTCTTTATCTCATTCATGAATTGATCTCGCTTTCTACAAAGGTCTTTGCCTTTCAAGCATTATTGTACTCAATAGCCTAACATGTGAACAAAACATGAGCTTAGTGATGGGTTGTGCTTCATTCACTCCAGATGCCCATTATGTTTTGTTATGGTTGTTGACAGGGGCCACCTAAGCCATGAGAGTCTTCTGGATCCTTTGATTGGCTATGATGTTTAAGAGAGGTGGGGCTAAAGTATATGTCAAACATAATCATTGTGTGACAGATGTGAACTACCATGCAATGAGTTTTATGAGTTTTTCAAGCATTTTCAGAGTACAGAGCCTTTACTTTCTTGATCTACAAACACACCCAACCTACTGACAGTTTAAGAGGTTAACAGCATTGTTCTACATAGGTCTATCTATTCTGTAAATTAACCGCACAGTTCTTACAGTAGACCCTACAAAGTCAACTGGACTTCTGAGAAAATTGTTACAGCTATTAATTCTGCTAAACTGAAGATGATGTAAAAGTACATAAAAATGTAATAAAAAGCATAATGGATCAGACCAAGCATCCTTTCAGTGCAGAATCCTATTTCCCACAGAAGTTAGATGGTTACTGCTAGAAATTCTACAAGTCCAACTGGGAACAAACATCCCTCCCCCACTGTAGGACTCCAATACCTGGTATTCAGAGGTATCATGTTAATGGTTGTGGAGGTTCTGCTTAGCACTCATAGCTGACAGCTGTTGTGATAGGCTCACTAGCCATGGATTTGTTTAACCATTTAAGAACATAAGAAAGAGCCTGCTGGATCAGACCAGAGTCCATCTAGTCCAGCACTCTGCTACTCGCAGTAGCCCACCAGATGCCTTTGGGAGCTCACATGCAGGATGTGAAAGCAATGGCCTCCTCCTCCTCCTGCTGCTCCAGAGCACCTGGTTTGCTAAGTCATTTGCAATCTCAGATCAAGGAGGATCAAGATTGGTAGCCATATATCGACTTCTCCTCCATAAATCTGTCCAAGCCCTTTTTAAAGCTATCCATGTTAGTGGCCATCACTACCTCCCGTGGCAGCATATTCCAAAGACCAATCACACGCTGCGTGAAGTGTTTCCTTTTATTAGTCCTAATTCTTTCCCCCAGCATTTTCAATGTATGCCCCCTAGTTCTAGTATTGTGAGAAAGAAAGAAAAATTTCTCTCTGTCATCATATTCTACCCCATGCATAATTTTATAGACTTCAATCATATCCCCCCTCAGACGTCTCCTCTCCAAACTAAAGAGTCCCAAACGCTGCAACCTCTCCTCATAAGGAAGGTGCTCCAATCCCTCAGTCATTCTCATTGCCCTTCTCTGCACTTTTTCTATCTCCTCTATATTCTTTTTGAGATGATTTTAAAAGCCACTTAAGCTTTGTGACCATCACCACATCCAGTGGCAGTAGAATTCCATGCTAACCATGCATTGAATGAAAGAGTATTCCCTTTTGTCAGTTCCAAACCTAATGCCAATCAACCTCATCGCTTGATCCTAAGTTCTAGCATTTTGAGAGGGAAAGGATCATCCATACCCCCTTTGGGTTTTTCTAAATTAACAAGTCCCAAATGCCTTAAACTTTATTGTTTGAATGTTCTTTACCTTTCCCAGTGTTCTATGACAAAGGGTAATCAGAACTGTATGCACTATTCCAAAGGCAAGCATACAAAAGTTTTAAACTGAGACATCTTGATATCTGCACACTTATTTTAAACCTCTTTTCCAGCCATTCCCAGTAAGTTCACCATAATGACAGTAAGATCTTTCTCCTGGGTAGCCTCAACCTATTAACATTTTATGAACACATATAACAATTTTGAATTGTTTGCCTTAGTGTAAGTCACTTGTCACTACAGTTACACTGAATTTTGTTTTCCATGTTGTTCCTCACACACTCTGGAAGGATCTTTCATAATATCTTCACAATTTCACCATCTACAAACTTATCAGTTCACTGATCATCCCTGGCTCCAGATCATTTGTAAATTAAGTTACAAGACTCCGCTCAGAACAGACCATTGGGTGATGTGAATGTAAAGACCACTGTAATGTCTTGAGTATTTGTACTTACACAAAACCCTAATAAAGATCTGAAAATTCAAAAAAAAACCAGAACAGACCATTGGGTGAACTTCACTGCTTGTATTTTGGCACTTGGGGCACATGATTGAGGTACTCGGAGAATTAATAGTGGGATTTTGCGAAGCTCATTAGGAAGGCATGTATGGATTTTAAATCTGTATGTGAAACTTCCCTCACAATGGGGAGAATCTGAAATTATATCCTGCAAATGGTTTCACTGACACAACTACTTGTGCATTCCATTTCTGCCCTTCATTTGAGCTTCTGTTGGCTCCCTTCATTATGTAAGCCTTGATCCCAAAGAAACAAGCACTCATGTATCACACAGCTTTTGACCAACATTTAGCCCACAGGAGGTTGTTTTTGGTGGAGGGGTGGGAATGATAGCACAACTGAGTTAGGGTCATCTTGTTCCACTAGCCAGCATGGGTTGTTGTTACATTATCTTTTCACTCAGGCAGAACTTTACTATAGTTAATCAGCCATTCACACTTCAAACTTCAACCAAATTTGAAGAGGTTTAATGATTATAGTGTTCCCCCTAAATAAAACACACACACCCACAAGAAGCTCTAGATTTGTGTAGACACTGTTTACATAATGACTACTTCTGGCAACTCCTAGAATTTGAAATCCCTCTGAACCTTCTATTAGGATCTTGAAACCAGAAGAAGCAAAATTCTCTAGTGGCTCGCTATAAATGTTATAATTGGATTGAATATGGACAAAGAAAGCCACAGTTGGATTGAATATGGACAAAGAAAGCCTCATCTGGAGCAATATGTATATTACCACATCTCTGCAGCCAATCAAAAATGAAGATTTTCAGTCACCGTAATGATGAGGTACACCTTAGTCAAATATGGCATGCAGCAGACCCTCTGCACAATTGTAGTCACTGAACAGAGGGGTTCCCCCCCCTTTGAGGGTACCACTTCATAGTCTAAATTTGTAGCAGTAAACAATAGCAGAAATAGTACAGGGTGCAAAAAGAAAATATATTGTTAAAAAGTATGCCAGATGACTTTCAACCTTCAGGAGAAGAGACCCTTGTGTAAAGCAAATCATAGTTCTGTTTCCATGGTTTACACATACGTAAATAGTCAAAGAATTAGAATGCCTAGGGCTATAGTATGTTGCAGGTCCTTTACTAAGTAGGAGAGTAAGGACTTGCTGTGTAAATGAGAAGACAGTCATTTTCTCCATGAGCTGGAAAGATTCTGAGTTGGCCTAGGAGTTCCTGTGAGCCACTATGGATAATGTAAGGTGCACTTCTGTACATGTAGCTGTTGTAGTCCCCTCCCCAAATTTAACAGTGGAAATGGATTAGGATTCCTCACAAAGTCTTTGTAGGCCAATGTACATTGATAAGAATACCAAACTAAAAATCCCCTAGTCCAGTCTCCTTTTTCCCACAGTGACAGCTAGATTTCCCCAGAAGGCCTCCAAGAAGATTCACTGCCTCTGGACACAGAAGATCCATTGCATAGCTTGAGGGGGGGAGCCAACTGATTTCTTCCTTTGAAATAGCCACTGGCCAGTGATGATGATGATGATGATGATGATGATGATGATGATGATGATGATGATGATGATTGCCAAATGAAAAAGAGATGCACATTGGATTAAAAGAGAGGAAAATAATTTAGAAGTGCCTAAAATCTCTTCACCAACAAGAAGATGATGTTAGCAACAGTAATCTATAGCCAGGTCTCTGTGTACCATTGAAAATCTATTATTAAACCAAGAAATTGGTACAGAAGTCAGTATCCAATCAACATTCCTGGGTTTCAGATCTCCTCTCTACTCTGAAGCTCTTGGAACGACTGTGAACTGGTCAGTCTCTCTCAGACTACACTACCTCACAAGGTTGTTAAGAGGATAAAATTAAGGAAGGAAAACCCAGGTACACTGTAATGAGGTTATTGGACAAAGGACAGGGGTAAAGTAGTCAAATGGATTATTAATTAAGGAAATATAGATTTGATTTGCAAAGTTGATTCATGATGTGGAACCTTTCCTTTTTTAAAAACACTTTGGGTATTTTTGTTTTATCATACAGCATCTACAACATTACTAATCATTACTAAAACTCCTTAAGTGCAAACACCAGATACTGTTAATCCCTACTTTCACTGAATTAAACCACACACCCACAGAAATTTCTTGAGTCTATCCAGCACAACAAGCTCTCACTCAGTAAAAAAGACAGACCAAGCCAGTAAGAGAGAAGGTATGCACCAATGGCATGAACCAAACCCAGGAAACTAATTCCTAGTGAAACAGTAACAGGCTGGTGACATTAATCCTGATGGCTGAGTTAACAGCTGAGCCAGGTGAATATGCCCCAAATGGAACCGTGCACAGAAAATCCACCCTCTCTGGCTGCATTTCGAGACAGCTCAGTGACCGTTTGTTTTCATTACTTCATATTCTTCAAATATTTCTCGCAGCATATTCATGACACAATCATCCAGAGAGAGCTGGGTGTAAGCTGAGACTTGCCTCCCTTGATTTTCTAAACACATTTTCATTGTAGTATGTTTAATATGTAATCAGCTGACCACCTAGGTCCTAAGCTGGCTGCTTATGCTGAAGATGATTTCAGGAGCAGTGCTAAGCAGAATGGACTTGACCCCAATGGACTTAGAAGGGTATAACTCTGCTTAGAATGGCACCATCAAAGTCAGATACTTTTAGCAGTTTATATGGTACAGTGTAAAGGTCCTAGTGTCAGGCAAAAGCTGTGTTCTAGAGCTAGAATTTGTCCCTAGCATGCTGTTTCCTAGTCTTCTTCCTTCACTTGCCCTTCCACAAGACTACCTTTCCATCCTAGGAACTCAGTTGTTCTGGGAAGGTAGCAGAAACCTGGCCAAATGCATCCCCTCCTTCCCGCTTGCTGCTTCTCCAACCCTTTCGAAAGGGGTCCTAGTGTGAAACTACCCAAGCATAAATTTGCTTCAGCTGTCTTGTTATGCTTCAGCTAGCATATCAAGGCAGTCCTTTAGAATGACCCCTTGGCCGTTTCCGCACGGGCATTTAATGGCGGCCTGGAGACGGCAAAAACGCCGTCTCCAGGCCGCCATTCGCACTGGGGGCACAGCTGCATCGCAGCCGTGCCGCCCTCCCGCTGCCCGATCGCCCCGAAGCCGGCGTTTCCCCAGAGCGCTCAGAAGCGCTCTTGTTGGGGAAACGCCGCCGTGAAGCCACTGCCGAGCGAATGGCAGCGGCTTCAAGACACCTCCCCCCCCCGCCTTGCACCCGGCACTTACCTTGTCCCCGGGCCTCCGGCGCGTCGCCGAGGCCTGGGGACACGCCCCCCTGCCCTGCGCTGCTGGAGCAGGCGCGCAGGGCCAGGGGGCGTGTCCCCAGGCCTCGGCGACGTGCCGGAGGCCCGGGGACATGCCGGGTCGGCCGGGCGCCGGCGCTCTGCGGCGCCGGCTGCCCGGCTGTTTCCAGGACTGTCCATGCGGACGGTCCCAGCGTCGTCAGGTCGGCGCGAAATGCGCCTCTGTGCGGAAACGGCCCTTGATTTATTTGACCCTAATGCAGACTTCAGTGGGGAGGGGTGGCATGCAAGGGGAGTGAGGGGGCCCAGCATCTGGATCTGGCCCACCCACCCTAGCGGATGGAGGGGGAGGGGAGGTAGGGGTGGCATGCAAGGGAGGGGAGTGAGTGAGGGGTGGTATGCAAGGGAGGGGAGGGGGCCCAGCATCTGGACATGGCCCACCCACCCTAGTGGAGGGAGGGGAGGGGGAGGGGTGGCATGCAAGGGAGGGGAGGGGCGGCATGCAAGGAAGGGGAGGGAGTGAGGGGTGGCATGCAGGGGAGGGAGAGAGGGGTGGCATGCAAGGGAGGGGAGAGGAGGGGAGAGGAGAGGAGGGGAGGGAGCCCGGCATCTGGACATGACCCACCCACCCTAGTGGAGGGAGGGGTAGGGAGGGGTGGCATGCAAGGGAGAGGAGGAGGTTTGGCATCTGGACCTGGCCCACCCATCCTAGTGGAGGAAGGGGAGGGGAGGGGTGACATGCAAGGGGAGGGAGGGGACAGCATCTGGACCTGGCCCACCCTAGAGGAGGGGGGAGGGGAGGGAGGGGTGGCATGCAAGAGAGGGGAGGGAGGGGGGCATGCAAGGGAGGGGAGGGAAGGGGATTTCTTTGCAAGTCTGCTTTTGTGCAATACCATCCTGTCTGCAGGCAAATTCTCCCTCTTTATGCCACCCTTCCTCCAAGAGGTTCACATACACAATTCTCCTTTCCCCATTTTATTCTTACTGTGGTGTAGATGAAAGTGAAATAAAATATCTGCCCAAGATACAATTAACTCTAACCACTTATACTACATTAGCTCTGCTGCTAAGCTAGCAGAGAGAGGTCAGAGTAAAAATTCTAAAACAAATATCCTAATCACATTTTCCAAAAACCAGAAGTTAATTCAGATTTAAAAGAATTGCTCATAAAGCAATCAAGTCTGGTGATTTCTATCTTATGAGCTGAGGAATGTTTGAATACTGTGAGGAGATCTATTACCAGTAGTTAGCATAAGAAAGTACAGCATGCTATGCTGTGTGGTATAAAGGGAAGCCATATTTATTACCATCTTCATATTCCTAATGCCATTCTCATTCCAATGTGCAGCAAGTGATCTGAGGATTTAGAAAGAGGACATAACTTTAGAAATGTGGAGGGCAGAGTTTGGGTTCCCTCAGAAAAAGCTGACTGGTCATGTTTGTTTTGGAAAGCCAGAACAGCAATACTGCAACTGCATTGTTTCTGGTGCACAGAGAAATCACTCTAATGGAAGGCTAACACAAGTTTTTATGAGATGTCAAATATATTTCAGGGTTGCCTGAGGTCAATACACAAAAATACTCACTGACATTACATGACTGATTTAGCAGCCAAAGGCTCATTTCTTCAAGTGCTTTTGGGTTCAGCCACAAACTATCATGAGGTAAAGCAGGGCATCTCAACTTTTCAAGTTTAAGACAAGCTTTCTTAACTTACACTGCCTTCTGCCTTCCTCCAAACACCAATCATATAGTCTACAACTGAATGCACACAGATCTTTGAATGCAGTTATATGTAGACAGCCTCTGGCTATGTGCAGGAATTTTTGGGTTGGGATAGAGCATGGATGGAAGCAGAATCGATATAGCTCCCCTCCTTCCTCCAATTACTTAGGGATAATGAAGTTGAATTTTGCAAAACAAATAACATTGAAGAGGTGGAGTTGCCCCCAGGATTCACCGCCATATGGAAATCAATTGGATGAAGAAGACATTGCCAGTTTCAGGTGCCTCTACTCCAGTTCCTTTTGAGGTACCTTATGCTTTTGCGGGAGGCCAATAACTGGGATAGAGGGAGAAATTCTAAGGTATTTTTTAGCAAAGACCTATTGTTTGTGTAATTTATCTACAATCATCACCATTCAGAGGAGTAATAAAATATTTTAACTTCTGAATGGGTGAAGGCGCTTTATTAAAAATAGACCTGTAGGCAAAGATGATGCTGGATTGTGACTGAAGGCACTGTGTCACAGAGTGCCAACTACTGGGGGTGAGGGACAAAGAATAGTACAAAAATTTTTTGTCTTCATACCTTGCTGATGGAATCATCTGTCTGGCTACAGATGGACACAAGATTCTGTACAGATCTTTTATCTGATTATACAAAGCTCTTCTCACATTGTTGTGGATATCCATCAACTCTGGCAAATTTGGCCCCATCATCTCCACAAGTTTTTCAGTTTCTTCTCCATTTTGTTTATGAAACTGTGTTGAAATTCTGGGCCCAGAAACCAGAAGATGTCAGGGAGCAAATAGGCAAGAAGTAAGAGATCTCTTAATTTAATGTGAAAAAATATTTATTAAAGGATTGAGGATTGGTATTGGAGTTTATACCTTCACCACCACCATCATCTTCCTGATAGAAATTACTGCCAACCCCTCACCTCATCCCCAGCTAGTCTTGTCCCTCATGAAGAAAACAATTCCCCAGTTACTGGAGTCCAGCTCTTTCTGGGCAATCTTGTTGGGATTTGGCAAGTGCCAGTCACACAATTCAGCAATGAAAGAGTTAATTGATGCATGCTAATTAATTAGTGAGGTCAGAAGTTAGTGACCAGGTAATTGATTCCTATTGGTCAAGCAGACCTGGCATGGGCCATATGCAGGTCTGCACGTAGACAATAGATATATATTCTTTGTTGCTCTCTGCACATGCTCAGTGCAGTATAATTATTAGCCATGTAATAGCTAAGCAGGAGCTAGCTGAGAGCTTGCTAGCTAGAAAGATAATAACTTGTTTTTTTCTCTCCAAGTTTCCCCTTTCCTATTGTATAGCTAGTAAATAATTTTTAGTGTAAGCTAACTGTCTCCGCCTCGTTATTGCAAACTCAGCATATAACATCAAATCTGCACAGCTCAATTCTATGGGTTCACAAAAGCAGTCATATACATGTTGGTTGCCGATTATGATATTTAGGTTCTTGGTTGTAATAACAGTGGATCAAGATGCTAAAATGTAAAACAGTTTGATTTCTGGCAAGTCAGCCTTATGAGTCCACATTCTTGCTTGTTTGCATATACTTGCAATCCTTGGAATGCAAGATCAAAATATAAAGACAAGTAATATGCAGCACTGGTTTTATTGCTTTAGTGCTTCAAAACACATTTATTTGTTTCTAAAACTATTCTTTCTGAGTAAAAATGTGATTATTCAGTGTTTACAATAGGAGGGGTTTTTTATTTGGAGATAATTTTGTGTGGCCAGTGATATCTCTTGGCAAACATGAATACTTTTTATTCCTTTTTGTCCAGCATTATATCTACTTATAAAGAATGCAGTTCTCATTCTTTCCAAAAGACTGAACACAGAGTGATTTTCAGGGTCTTAAAGTAAAACCTCAGTGATATAATTTATGAAAAACTTGCTTATTGTGTCCTTAATGCTTTGCATCACAACAAGGAAGAAGCATAGTTTCAATCAGGAGCACAGATTAGTAAATCAGGTCCTTTCTCTGTGTTGAGCTGCAATGAGAACAACTTCTGTTCTCTCAGTACCTGCCCACCACAAATTCTGAAGTGGACAGGGGCAGTCTAGAACACTGGATCAGATAAAAGAGTTGTCAAAACACCACATTGCTCACAGGAAAAGGAGAGAGAGAACTGAGGGGCCATAAGAAGTTAAAGTTGACTTTGGTTTCACAAATAGTCTTGTAAAGTTCCTGGGTCGTCACAACCTTTTCTTGATGCAGCTGTTGTATCTCTAAAATATTGGCTGTAGGATAAATGTTCTAACATGTTATGCAAACTATCTCTTCAGTAATTTTTTAAACAATCAGTACATTTTTGGACATTTTACTCCATTTGTGGTAGTGCCAATGGTTTCTTTAAGGGAAAGTCTCTAAAGGTTGACAATAATTGCTAGGTTCTGTGGGTGTTACACTGGAGTTAATGTGCTTAGGACAGCAGTTCTGCCACTGCGACGTGCACATTTCATCAAAGCCCATTCATATGGTTGCAACCCTACTCTTTTCCTATACTTTCTTCAAAGACTGTGAAAGAAAAACAGGCTGTCAGTCCCTGGATGAAAATGGAAGCAATAAGAAGAGAGCCGTGTTCCGTTCTGAAATCATTAAAAACTAACAACAAGGTAAGCAGGTAAAGACATTGTTTTGTTAGGTATCAGCTCTGTAGCATTTTTATTTGCATGCAATATGACAGGATATGCCTTTGTTTACCCTGTTCTTGCTTATCCAGAAAATCACTTTTTCTCTGTGTCTACTCAAAAGAAGCATGTTGGGGTTCAGTGTTTCCTAGGTGCATGAAGACCTGATTCAGATTGTGACTGTTATGCAGGTGGAGAGGTGTTTAGACCCCCCCTACACACACACACACACACACACACACACACACACACACAAGTGACTGCACATGTACAGACAGCTACACATAACATTTCTACAACAGATGAAAGAAATAATTTCTTCCTAGGCCATATAGTTTGTCAAAATGGCACAAGAGGGGGGGAAGGTCTAAGTTCCCTGCAATGTACAGTTTTGATCCAAAGTGAACCTAATATGCCTGGGAAACAAAAAAGTCCAGTCCAGAACATATCTGTCAAGCTGACTTCAGGGGGAACATAATGTGTAGTTTGGTATCCTAAGATTTCTCAGCCCAAATCCTGTCCTAGCATGTGCAAGTTTACATCACAAGTGGTGGCATAATGTTCCCATTGGGTTCAATTGGGTTCAATGGGAATGCAAAACCACTCTCTCACCTCCCCATCTCCTGCCACACCTAAACAGCAACAGTGGTGCTTAGAATACTGAGTAAAGTAGCAGCTAACCAGAACGTTCCTAAACAAACTATTAGCCCCAACAAGGAAACTGTATTTAGACTATAAGGAGTATAGGGTTATAACTCCCTACGTCATGGTGTGCACATTTGGAAAACATAAATGGGGACAGTGGTGATTGTGATAGTGAAAGAGCAGCAGTTAAGAGTGATAGTAAACTTAACAGGCATATTGCTTTTCTCTTCAGCCTGCAACAGTTATTCAAGGAGTTTCTCCTAGTAGCTGACTTTGCAAAGTTGTTTGCACAACTTGCTTGGTGTCAAGTTTGCTTTTTAGTGGTAGATCCTTGGGTTTTACATTGATGAATATTCGTGTTATTGTCATGAACCAGTCCCTGGGATACAAGAAGTCTGATGAAGAGCCAGACAATACCATAGACCAGGACCTGGTTCCTCAAGAGATGAGGCAAGTAATGGAGCCAAGCCCTTTCCTGCCAGCCGAGGCTGAACCCAATGCAGTGCAACTGGAAGAGCCTTCAACAGTCCCAGATAAATTAAGTGATGGGGCAGCTGCACAAAGGAGGCAGAGACAGAGGCTCAGTATTAAAAGGAGAAAGCCCACATTGAAGCATGATATGGAAAAAGGCTTTAGAGCTTGAAACAGCAATATCAAACTAGGAGTCCTTGCAGGATCCTGGTATCATTAGCAAGGGCCTCCAATATAAACCCTGTCTTGGGCTTGGCTCTGCCTAGTGCAATGAGTGTATTTCACAGGGAAGCTTCGCATGCCTGGTTTCCTGCTTAGTTCCTCTGAACTGTGGTCCTAGCCCCATGGTGGTGAACCTTTGGCACTCCAGATGTTATGGACTACAATTCCCAATTGGCCATGCTGGCAGGGGCTGATGGGAATTGTAGTTCATAACATCTCGAGTGCCAAAGGTTCGCCACCACTGTCCTAGCCTGTCTGCTTGCTTCCACTCCTGGACTCCTTGACTTTGGACCTTCCTGACCACACCTCTGCCTGCCACCTGCCCTGAACTTGGACTGCCTGACTATGCTGTAGCTGATGCCTGCCCACAGCACAGTTGTACACTGGTGGAAGTCTTTGTTATTACAATGTATTGCTGAAGGCTTTCACCACCGGATTCAACTGGTTGTGGTGGGTTTTCCAGGCTATGTGGCTGTGGTCTGGTGGATCTTGTTCCTAATGTTTTGCCTGCATCTGTGGCTGGCACCTTTAGAGGTATATCACAAAGGGAAATCTGTTAAACACTATGTCCAGTGAGAAGGGAATATTTTAGTGGGGTATAAATTGTCATGTCCCCAGATGGGGAACCAATCAGTAAGTGTTTGGGTGGAACTTGCTATGCAAATGTGTGGTTGATAGTTACATTTAGTTACATTACATTTGCTAGACTTGCAACAGCATTCCTATCGTTTGTCTTTGGTGATTCTCAGATTGTGTATTGGAAGTGATTCTTACATTTTAAAAAATTCCTTAAAGGAATCAGTAGAGGATGGTTGGGGGCAGCTGGTTCAATTCATTTGCAATTTGGGGGTGCTGAATCTGGTGCCAGCAGTTTTTAAAACAGTCCCTCCTTACCCCCACTTCCCCCAAAAAAGATTCCTCATAGGGAACAATGGAGCTGAAAAACGTTGGAATCCCCTCCCCACAAAAAGTGTGTTTGAATATTAAACCAGTAGTTGGAACTTAGAAAATCAAGAATACTGATTTGGGGGCGGGGGGGAGGTTGGACATCGCTAAGCAGCTGAAATTCAGAGCTGAGAAAAGCCCAGAAGAGGGTCACCAAGATGATTAGAGAGTTGAAGCACCTTTCATATGAAGAAAGGCTAAAGAATCTGAAGCTTTTAAGTTTAGAAAAGGGGTGATTAAGAGATGGTTTATGAGATCATATATGAGATCATATGGTTTGTGAGATCATATATGAGGTGAAGAAAATGGATAAAGGATTCTATACTAGAATACAGGAATACCCAGTGAAGTAGAAGGGAAATAGACAGACAAAAGGAAACTCCTTAACTAAAAATTAATTAATTAATTAACTTCATGTATACCCTACATTTCTCCCCAATGGGGATCCAAAGTGGTTTACAACATTCTTTCTCCATTTTATCATCACAACAGCCCAATGAAGTAAGTTAGGCTGAGTGTGTGTGACTGGCCAAAGATCTCACAGCGAGCTTCCATTTGAGAATTTGAAGGTGGATCTCCCACATCCTAGGCCATCATTAAAACCACTACCCATTCTGGCTATCATAAAGACCCTTTCCTGAGTGTAAGCCCCACTAAATAACATATGACATACTTCTGAGTAGACTTGCTTAAGATTGTTCCCTTCATTGTGTAATTTTGAAAAACCGGTATTCAATTACTTTTTTCCTTTGTCCCAGGTAACAGTATCTCATCATATAAATACAGCCATAATGGAGTTTTCTAAGCATGGCGCCAAGATTCTTTCAGTTCCTGCAAAATTTAATATCACTCAGACATCACTGGATGTATTCCTTAATTAGCAGACCAGGGAAATGACCTAGAAAAATCCACATGGTTTTTCCAAAGACATTCTTGAGACCCCGCATAGCGATTCAGTGTGTTCAACTTTTAGAACAAATATATGGAAAAATGACTAACGCAGAGAGCTGGTCTCAGTGGAGAAAGTAAAGACTTTTCCTGAAAGAAATATGTATACAGTTAGAATTGCCTGCCACCTTTTCCCATAGGATCTGAGTAATAAGCTCTGCATTGAAAACCAGTTCTTTGTAGCTCTGTTAGTCTGTAGGATCATCTGATGGTGACTAATGCTTCAAGTGTTCATAGAGTTCTGTAAAGTGATAAGGCTTTGGATAACCTTGACTTTTCTGTGTTTTCGGAGGGTGAAAACCTGATGTTGTGGTTGCCTTATCAGCTGTTTTCTAAGAGCCCTGGAATGGATCCTTTCCGAGAGTCTGTTTACTTACATTGGATTCAACATTGGATGATGTTTTTAATGCATTTCAAATTTCAGTGCAAAATGGCTGGGTGATGGAGACCTTTCCCCCTGCTGGCTTTATACAGAGAATTCACTCATGAGGAACAAACCACAGTTGTTGTTACTGATTTTGCCTCACTGCATTTTTCATTCTCAAATCTCACATATACTCTTATATAAACTCTTGTGGCTAGAAAGAAGTAAGGCGACCTTACTCAGACACAGTTTTTACTTATGTGGACTGACCATTTTAGGAAAGGACTAGTCTTCATATTAGTGAAGAATCCTAAGAAATTTATGTGTGGGCTGGGGCTGGTTCCAACTAGATCCCAACTGGGTTCTAAGTTGGGCAAAATTCTCCAGATCCTCCCAGCCAAACAAATTAGTATCTGCAATTAAAAAAGGAAGGCCAGCAAACATTCAGGAAAAAGAGTCCTGTAAATGAAAATTCTAGAGCTTTGCCCATTTCTGCGGTCTTCTGAAATGGTTTGTGGTGACTTACAGTTCATTTCTCCATTATGACACTGATACAATTAACAGCCCTTCTACATGTCATTGAGACACATGTAGTTGAAATGCCTGACCTTTCCATGCCTTTCCATCCATTAGTGCTTGCTGTCTGAGCACATACCCATTTGATATAACTATTTATGAAGCATGATCTTGACCTTGTTTACTAATAAAGTTCCACTGAGTTAAACCAGACTTATGAGTGCGTGAAATTGCATTCCTCATCCTAACCACTGAAGTTAGATTTATTTTTGTGTATAATTGTTTTCAGCCAAGTAGCCCAGAACAGTGGTTGTTACTGCAGATGCAGTAATATGAACTACAATCATTTTTTTCTTTTAATTGCACAGGGGCGTAACGAGGCAGCCCTGGGCAAACTGTAGCCCTGGGCAAAACCTGAGTTAGATGCCCCCACCCCCATGGGCGGCCACTCCACCAAGACCACATTTTTGCACCAGGACATTGGTGCCTGCAGGGGGTGCATTTTTAGACATATCAGCACCAATATTTCAGCGTATCATCAGGGGACTGTCCTTATGCTACTCCCCAAGTTTGGTGAGGTTTGGTTCAAGGAGTCCAAAGTTATGGACTCCCAAAGGGGGTGTCCCATCCCCCATTGTTTCCAATGGGAGCTGATAGGAGATGGGGACTACAGTTTTGAGGGTCCATAACTTTGGCCTCCCTAAACCAAACTGCACCAAACTTGGGGGTGCCATCATCTCCAGATGATACCCTGAAATTTTGGTGCCGATACATCCAAAAATGCACCTCCTGCAGGAACATCCCAGAAATTTGCCCAAGAATCTTTGTTCTGCATTGAGTTTTCTGCATTGCTGTCAATGGGGGTTACAGGCTGGGGGGGCACATTTCTGAAGGCACAGTCTCAAAACTTTCAGGGTCTCATCAGGAGACTGTCCTAATCGATACCTTCCACAGGTTTGAATTGCAGGTTTGGTTCAGGGGGGCCAAAGTTATGGACCCTCAAAATTGTAGCTCCCATCTCCTATTAGCTCCCATTGGAAACAATGGGGGATAGGGGCACCCCCTTTGGGAGTCCATAACTTTGGACTCCCTGAACCAAACCTCACTGGAAAGCTCTGGGGGGGTAGCCTCAGGACAGTCTCTCCCTGATGATGCACGCTGAAATTTCACAGTGCCGCTAGCTCAAAAAAACTGTGCCTCCTGCAGGCCAAAAATGGAAAACCACTAAAATACCCAAAAACGAACCCAGTATTTTGATGCCCCCCACAAGGTGATGCCCTGGGCAGCTGCCCACCTTGCCCAATGGGCATTACGCCAGTGTAATTGCACTATTTTTTCTAAAGATTTGTTTCTGTTGCAAACTATGTGAAATTTATCGGATTAGAACAGCAAGAGTAAGAATGTACTCTTGATGAGTAAAAAGGCAAATGAATGAGGGAGTGGTTGGTTTCTTTTAAAGCCATTAGAGCTTTGCATTAAATACCCATGAAGAAGAATGCAATACACAAACCACTAATCCAAGTAAATTCAGCCACGTTACAAATGGGAGTGAATTTTAATGGGATACATTGTCATTCTGCACTTTACTCATTTGCTTATGAAGATAAAACTCTTGCTAATGTATTTGAAGGGCAACTTGTTCTGTGGCTGAACCTACAATAATAAGCCTCATATGTTTATATCTATGGAATCAAATTCTGAGGCAGGAAATACTGGCTTGGGCTTCATATTTTTACTCTGTGTCATGTTGGCTTGGCTTAGCCCCCTTAATACTGATTGATTCATTATAATCATGGGAGCTACTTTAAATTGTTACATCAGGTAACTTTGGCCACATGATATATTCTTATTAGGATCTCTAATACATTTTATCTTTAAATTAGTAATGAACTAAGAGATGAAGTAGCCACACATTTTTTTCTACCCTGCTCCTTTCAGTGTAGCTAAGGACACTAGTAGAGACACTGAGGGGCTTTCCCCACTACAGAAGGGAGCTAAGGTCGACTCGGTTACCTTCAGTGGAGGGTGATTCCAGGCTGTCCCCACAGCAACTGAGTTGACCCCCTGGAACGGAGCTAAGTGGGCAGGATCATCTTGGTGCCTGTTTCGCTCCTCGATCATGATTGGCACTTGTGTTACGGCGGGAAACGGGAGCGTTCGTTTTTTAAACATTTTTTACAGTTTACAGTCAGTTACATGCGCTTTGTGCCCGCCACGACTCTCCCATTCTGCGCATGCCACAAAAGCAGCTCATGATTGGTTGAACGGATGAGGTGTCGTTTTGATGCTTCCCCACTTCGAAGCTTCGAAGCGCTATCGACCTTGTTCCGGCAGAAAAGTGTAGTTCATAACTGCGACAAGGATGTCGCAGTTCTGAGGGGAGGGGGGGAACTGAGACAAAACAATGATGTGGTCAGTGGCAGTGGGGATTCACTGAGGCGAACCTAGGTAGAAACCAGTTCAACTTTGTCAGTGGGGAAAGCCCCTATAAGGGGCTTTCAAGGCAAATCAAAAACAGCGGTGGTTTGCCTTCCTCTGCAGAGTCTTCCAAATACTGACCCTGCTCAGCTTCCCAGATATGACAAGATTGGGCTATACCTTGCTGCCTTCCCTTCCAAGAGGAGAGTTGGGAGGGGGACAAAATTCCTGGGCACATGTGGAGCTGTGTGATTTGTTTTCATACCATGTTTGGATTGGATCCTAGTGGCATCAGAAGGGTCAAGAGTGAATAGGGGTAGAAACTGGAAACTTCAGAACCAGACTGAACAATATCTCCTGTGGTGGACAGGTGACTCAGAGGTAAACCAACCACTCTGCTGTTTCGACACCTGAACCTACAGAGTACTGCTCCAGTACCTAATCTTCTTCCAGAAGGAGTTTGAGGGCTGCCAGAAGAATGTGCAGAGGGGGGAATTGTCTCAGCAAGGGCACATACAATTTCATGTGCAACGCTGCCTGGAAGTGTGGCAAAGTGTTTTAAATCTACCTCTGGGAAAGGATAATGTTGCGAGCCTGTCTCTAGTGATGAGCAGTCCCAGTTACTGATAACTTTAAGGAGAATTCACCACATTACCTGTACATAAATAAATCTTGTTGACTGTTTTATTAAAGTTCCTGTTTCTGTCATCTCTATACTCTTTATGCTTAATACAAATTTTACCACAGCAGCAATTCAAAATCTTTATGCTTGCTATGGTCAGAACATCTCGTAATGGGGGAAGCCTTATGTTTCAAAGCGAAGCAAGTTCTGTACATCATACATAAATACCGGTAGTTCAGATAATAACTGCTTATTTTGCCTGCCGAGGAAAAGTTTACCTATTCTATTTGTACCTCTTCTGCAGCCCTCAGAGGTATAAAAGCGTTGTTAGGAAACAAGTGGCAATCCTAGGAAATCAGCAATAGTTATCCATAAGGCAGTCCTTCACCCATGCTTATAGTTCTGTTTCACTATTTACAGAAATTGGTTGAATTAATATTAACAGCAAAAGCAGGTAGTTACCCCCTCCCCCACCCCCAATAGGTCTAATATACTGTTAGATTTGGAAATCAAAGCTGGTGAGAAAACTCTCCTTTAACAATAGAATCTACTAGCAGCAGTTCACTTTGGAGGCAGATGATTCTTAAAGGCAATTATGCCACATAATTGCCTCATGGGAGAAATAATTTGCTGCTGAGAAACAAAAGAACCTCAGTCTCCTAAGAACTAGCTCTAGAATGTGATGTGAAGGGCACAGACAAGCTTTCCCAGAGGTTTACATAAGTGCTTTTGGTAATATAGTTTGCAGGCATACTTCTGTTTTCACTTCAGCAAACAAAGTGGCCATAGCCCATTAAAACCTTACAGCAAACCATGGATCAAGTGATTTTCAATCTTGTAAAATGATAGCGTGGGGTTTCTACTGATGTTTTTTTTTCCCACTGACAGAATGAACTTTGAGTTTTGAAATCTCCTGTGATGTAGTCCATCTTAGGGACTCAGAACCCAGCTGGGAAATGGCAACCAAGGAGGATAAATCAGTCCACCAAGTGGGGCTACAGATATTGCCCCATATGGCAGATCTAGCCAGATACCCAGAATGTAGCCTGCGGGTAACTGGCTGTGTTAGCTGCACTGGGTGGTGAAGACACCCCATAAGCTTGTTTCAGGCACCGCACATGACCCCCTCAGCCCTAGCAGAGACCACAGTCTCCCTCACTTTGTCATTCAAATATGTTGTCTAAGCACATCCATAAAGGTGACACTGAAAAATTGTCAGTATAAGTAACATGCACCCTTGGCAAACAGCATCTGCAGTGACTTCAACATCCACTTGCAGAAGAGGCTCTTGGCTCTGTTGTGAGCCAAGATAGGAGCAGGAACTCAGAACCAGTTTACAAATCCAATCCCATTAAGTAATGGGATCAAACAGGGTTGTCTCTTAGCCCCTTTTTTGCTTAACTTCTATGTTAATGTCATGGTCCAGGCTTTGGATTTTCAGGAGTCTATTTCACCTTCCTCATCTGTTTGGAAAATCTCCATTCTGCTCTGGGCCAATAATATGGTCATCTTATCCCTTACTAGAATAGGTCTTAGCAGAATGCAAGCAGGACTAGCTTTTTACTGTGATTCAGAGTGTCTGAAAATTAACTATGACAAAACCAAAATGGTAGTTTTCAGTAATTCCAGACCTAAATACAACAGGTCCATCAATCAATATAACATATTTGAACAATGTTCTTCTTTTAAATATCTTGGTATTACTTTTCAAGCATCCATGCCTTGACACACTCATCTAAATGCTAGTATTTCTGCCACATGCCAAACTTTTTTTACTCTAAAGGTGGCCAGCTTTTATCTCCAGTGTTTAAAGCATTTTAGGGGAAAGCCATCCCTCAGCTCCTCTATGGAGTGGAAATTGGGGGGCTGAAATAGGAAGTCCCTTGATAAATTGGAAGTTATCCAAAATTCTTTCGTCAGGAAAAATTATAGGACTTACCCCAGCTGCCCATTTAAAAGCTGAAGTGGAACTATCTTTAATTAGTTTGAGGGTTCATCTGAGGCTTAAATGTTTGGATTTGACAGAAGGAATCTGCTTGCTTTGATTTAGAAGAAGAAGAAAAGAAGAAGGAGGAGGAGGAGGAGGGTTGGTTTTTATACTCCACTTTTCTCTATCTTACGGAATCTCAAAGCAGCTTACAGCACCATCCTCACTTGCCTGGGGATCTGGATTGGCCTGCCCATTACTACACTAAGCTAGTTGCTCGTTTCTCCCATTTTTGAGTCAAAAAGACTCCACAACGTGAATCTCGAAATTTGCAATAAAATTACAATGTAAAATTATCAACAGAGGACCAAGGAAGCAAATAAGAAAAACTATCAGCTCTGAAGAAGAAAAAGAGCAACTCAGCAACAATGAACACAAATCAAGTTCCAACCAGTTTCCATTCAGCTCACAAATGTCTGTAGAACAGAATTATTTCCCCCAACTTCCTGATAAATATGGGTCAAAACAAGTGGGGGGGGGCAATTTCAGGCTCCTAATAACAGCATATTACAGAAGCACAGCTCCTTCAATTTTTTTTCAGCCAAATGATTCAACCTGTGTCTTATATAAGGTTAAACCAGGGTGTAAATAGAGGTGACTGATTCTTCATTCAGAAGAGAACACTCTGTGGACCAGAACAGGTCTTATAATTGGATAATTTAGAGCAAACTGTATAGTTGTAGTCATTGCTTCTTCATAGCTATTTGAAACAATTTGTAACTTTGGATGTCTCCAGTCAGAGGACACTTCTGTTCAGTGAAGTTAATAGCAGGGGGCAGCCAGGAGGGCCATATGCCTGTGTTCTCATTTAACCTATCTGTTTGCTCACTAAGGGCTTGACTCTATATAGAATCATATTCAGCAAAGTTGACATTTCATTTAAAGTCACTGGTCTAAACAGCAGGATGGTCATAACATGCTCTAGAGGTCCTTGAGATGTATTGTATATAACTTCATTAAATATATTGAAGATTTCTAGACCACAAATAATGTTTTGTTTCATTAAATGACACAGAGGGTAAGCCTAAGCAATTCTACTCAGAAGTAAGTCCCATGTTATACAATGGGGCTGACTCCTGGAAAAGTACTCCTAGGGTGGCAGCCAAAGAGAGGAAAGAGAATCAGGCATTTTCTGTCAATAGCTAAGTGATTATTCCAAAAACAGTAATGGTCAGCATTATTGTGTGGGACAAAATTATCTACTGATATTCCTTAATTTTCCCAATAAGGCTTACTTTATATTTAGGAAAGTTCTGCGTGTTTCAGGATGCTTCCACATAATGACAGGTTCTTGGTGCTGCCACCAGTGTAGAAGCATTTGAAGTGATAATGATGCAATCACACGGCAGGTTGACCCTTACTTTTCCTGTCCCAGTCCCCCTTCACCCACTGTGCCACATGATACTGGAGGACTTTCCCCCCCTTAATCAGTAATTAACACATTTCTATAGTGTTAAGGCAAAAATAAGACCTCCAGTCCAGGGGAGGCGCACTGCAGTGGACCGAGACAAGGAAAATAGTGCCAATGTGGATGGGACTAGGAAAGATGTGCATTTCCCAGGCCACATGTTTTCCACACTGATGGTGATTTTTCCAAAAAAAAACACATTTTAACAGAGAAGATTTAGGACATATTACATCAAAGCCAGAGAAAAACCCAAAAAGTGCAAGAATGCAGCACAAAAATCCCATTACATCAAGCTGGATCAAAACACCTGGGCTAGAAGTGACCCCATGTTGATTTTGCAGAGATTAATGGAACAGGAGAGACCCATCAGCCTCACCAATTTTTTCCCACATATGAAATCCTGCCAAATGCAGTGTCCTGTGTGAAACAGGATGCTGGGCTAGATGGTTCAATGGTCTGATCCAGCAGGGCTTTGCTTATGCTTTAGGAGACAAGTGAAGGAAAAAAATTGGAACCGATGTCAGGAGTGGCCAAGTAGCCTGCAGGTGAACATGAGAGCTGGAAACAATGACATGGAGAGTGGGAAGTATTACAGGACTGGAGGCAGGCAGAAGGAATCCATGAGACAAGCAAGATAGTCACTCATTAGTGATGAGTAACAATCAAGCTCGAAAATCAAAATTACTCTGTTCACATTGCCTGTTTCCTTTGAAGTCAAGCACCCCATGTGATTGCATTGATAATATGGTCACAATTCTCACAATTTTTTTTGTCTGTGCAATTGGAGGCATTTAACATGGTGGCTGGCTAGGTAATGGCTATTGCCCATACTCACAATTTACAAAATTCCTTGGATTATTAAACCTCAGAGTCATATATGCGGACTGGATGAAAGAAGCTGAAGTCAATGAGGAGAAATGGGAGAAGAGATTACAAAGAATGAACTTACTGCTGTTTGTTTGATAAAACTATGAAAAAAATATAGGGGGGAGGGGGTAAAGGGAGAAAATGTATTGTTTGAAAACGAATGAAGAAAAGCATTAATATAAAAGGTAATATGCAAATGATACAATAAAAAATTATTTAAAAATTAAAAATAATTAAACCTCAGAGTCATTACAGGCAAGTCATGCTTCATTTAAAAACAGCTACATTTTGTGTGTATGTACTACTTACATCCTTGTACAGTCATTGGAATTCATCTTGCTAAATCAGTTTATGCTCAGAGTTACTGGATCAAACTGCAGTTCCCAGGCAGCAGAACAGCAATGCACAAGATATTTGCAATACTATTTAGGACACAGGCAGTGCAATCCAGAAGGGAGAAGCTGTGCTGTGGCCAGGAGTAGTGCAGAAATGGATCTGCAGAGCTGTGTCCTAAGTCTGAGCTGCTCCACAACCTGCCCTGAAATGACACAAAAAGGCAGTAGTGAGGAAAAGGGACCATGGCGCAGGAATGCCAGCATGGAGGGGGTGAGACAGGAGCCTGATTGGCAGGCCAGCCAGCAGGGGGGCAGAAGCAAGGAAGTAGGTAAGTGGGGGGGGGGTTCCTGGGTTCAACCCCCCCATTGCATGTCTTAAAACAATGTTGTTTTAACTGCGGACCCCAGATTTTCCCTTTAAGGTGGATTTAAAAGGAGAATCTGGGCTCCCTAGTTTAAACACCATTGAAAGTGATGATGTTTGGGGGTGGATTCCAACATCACGGCAGCCACCCATGGGGAGGGCAGGGCACAAAACTCAGATTTTGCACCAGGTTCCATTTTCCCTAGCCACGCCTCTGCCTGGAGGGAAGGGCAGAAGGAACTTCTGGCTGTTGGCTGGGAGCCCAGCCGGTGCGGGGGGGGAGGGAGTCTGCTGTCCTCGGCCTCGGAGAGCTGCTTTTGAAAGCACTGAGGCCAGGGGCGGGGCTTGGGGAGGTGTGGCCACACCCCCAGGGTTGGTGTGGGTGTGGCCACACCCCCTGAACCCACCCCATAAAAAAACTATATCTAGGTCACTGGAGCAGAGGATCAGGAGAGGAGCAAGATGTTGATGGCAGCCCAGAGGCAGGGAACAGACAGAAATGGACAAAGCAGAGTATCTCAGACGGAAAAAGTGAGATGTAAAAATGCTAAATAAATGAACAGTATAAACAGTGAGTTCAAGAGGGAATGAAATGCAACAGGAACAGTCTGTAGCATTTCAGTGCAAGGCTTAATTGTATAAATGAACAATGGCTTTCATCTACAGTGACAGTAGAGGATATTTCTAGACACTGTAGATTTATTTAACTCTTTCGTGTGATAATAATCCAAACTGAAGACTAATGGGGCAGTGTCAAGCATCCCAGTGAATATTATTTCATCAGTTTCCCACTGAAGTTCCCCTGCTAAAGAATAGTGCCTTTCAGGTCAGCAACCAAAGGCCCTGGTAAGCTGAAATATACTCCTACCATTTTCTGAACATTTCTATTGTCACACTTCCCCATTTATTCTTTTATTGGAGCAGTTTTTTCTTATGTACGCACCAACATCTTTGTAAGTATTTTTAAGGCATCAAACATTTGATGGGTCATTTTATCTGCAGTCACAAGTGTTACAGTCTAGCAAGGCAACTATCATATGGTGTTGCTTGGTTCTTAGTTGCCAATGATATACTCAGGGCTCAATGAATTACTTCATCAACATAGGATGGTAGTAATGTGGAAATAGCATGTTTCATAGGGAAAAAATGTCTGGTCATTATGATCAGTAATGATCAGGGATATGAAAAACACCTTCAACTCCCACCAGTCCGGAAGCTCATTGGGTAGTCTTGGACACTCTAATCTTATTCTAACATGTGCTTCTACACTTCTGGGTTTTCACTGGTTGGTGTTTAATGGTAATTAGCTGTAATGATTTTATGTTTTATGATTCTAATTTTTAATGTTTTGAACTACCTCAAACAGTGTCTGAATAGGCAGCATATAAATGATCTACAGAAATTAATTAAACAATTTACCTAGCAGAGTTGTAGTGAAAAGAAATAACAGCACATTGAGAAGTGCCACAGAAATGATAAACATGAATGCACGATCAATAGGTTGTTCCAACTTTTGCCTTGGTCCCAGTACTTCTTTTGATATTAAAGAATACAGAATCTGACTTTTGCTTATACTTTGAAAATTAAAAGGAACATATTATACAGGCTCTCTAGATGTTGACTCTTGATTTGCTTGTTTCTACAACATACTTTAACATATGTAGATCTGAGATCTCATTGGCATGCGTGTGTCTGACCTTTGTATGAATACATCCAATGCTAGCAATACAGTTTGCAGACTGCAACCACTCCATCTCATTCCTGTCCATACATGTCATGGGACAGTGTTATTATTTATTCTGAACCCGAGACACTATGTAATCTGACTGCACTTTGCTGCTGACATTTGATGACAGAGGGACTGGAATAAGCATTGGTAGCAATGAACGTAGTGAATCTAACCTAGTCTCTTTCACCTGCTTGAACATAATAAGACTTCTAGAATACATCCAGGCAGGGTTCCCCAACATGTACCTTATCACTTCTATGATAACATCAAAAGATTACACCTAAACTTGAATCTGCAAATTACAATAGATCCTCTGGCAGTCTATTCCACAATTTCTCATAGAATAAAGAACTGTTTCCTTTTGTCTATCCTGAATCTACTGACCACTGTGACAAACAGGAGGCTGTCCCATTCTCAGAGGTAAAACAGCTACTGAATTTATGGGAGTGCTTCTGAGACACATAATCTCCTTGGGGGAGGGGGTGATGGTTGCTCAAAGGAATGGGCAACAGCCTGGGTCATATGGTGAATACATTTGGCCACCCTCCCCTTCTCTCCCTCCCCCTCCAGGCCAGGAAGGCAGCCAGAGTGACCCTTGTGTTGGACGAGTCACCTGTCAGCCAGGCTCCAGAAGGAAATGGGCCCCAAGAAGAAGAAAAGGCAGGTTTGCAGGTTGCCCTTTGCCTTTGCCCAGCAGCTTGCTCCTGCTTGCTGCAGCCCACCTCAGCTGCAGCAAACAGGAGGCTAGGCAGGAAGGCTAGCTATGGAGGCCAAGGGTGCTCCATCCATCCAGGTCACCACCACTGCTGCCCATCATGCCCATGGAGAACATTAAGGAACTGCAAATGCACCTATGGTGGGGCTGGGGGGAGGTGGGGAGGAGAGATCCGTTGAGGGGCCCCACAGGGCAGTTGAGGTGCAGCAGAGTCTGGCTTTCTCCTGAGCACCCAGCAGAGTAGCCATGATCCCCACGACTTGCTGAGCTGCACATTGCAAACTCTGCTGCAAGCCCCCCCCCCACCCCGATCTGGCCTCAAATGATGGTCACAATCCTGAGAGCCAGCAAGGGGGCCTTTGGGCACAGCACCACATTGAGGCAGGGGCATGCAGGTGCCCTGTGTCAGTGGAAGGTGCAGAACATCTCAAAGACGAAGCACTTCTTGACTTTGTAGTTTTCAGCAGGCTGTGGTTTCTTATTGGGGGGGATATGGAAAGGCAATCTGCACATCTCAGGTTCTGCCCTCTGCCTCCAGTGCGTTGGGGGGGGGGCACAATTTCAGTGCTTGCCCTGGGCACCATTTTTTCTAGATGAACTCCAGTGGGCACCATTTTTTTAATAAACTCCAGTGGGTAGACAGGAACTGGGATTGTGTCAGCAAGGGTGCAGACAATTTCATGTGTACTTCTGCCTGGTACTGAGGCAGGGTTGTTTAACTCAACCTCACAATCACTGGTGATGAGCAGACCTAATAACTACTAGCTTTAAAGAGAATTCACTGCATTATATGTACAAAAATTATTTTTGTTGTTTTATTAGACTTAATGCTTTGGTGATCTCTGCATTTTTCATGCTCAGTGCAAATATTACCTCACAGCAGTGATCCAAAAGCTTTACATTTGCTACCCGAAGGACATCTTCTAACTGACAAGAAGGCTTGTATCACAAAACCAAGCAGGTTTCCCAGATTTATCTATGAGGCAGTGTGGGTCCCCTCAGTTTCAAGAAAGGGCCTGTTCCACCATCAACTTCATTCGAAGCCTGAGTTCTAGTGTTATGGAAGAGGGAGAAAAAAGTTCTCTGTGGTCAATTCTCCATGGTCAATTTATTACGTGATACTCATGCGAAAAAACACGGTTTCAGCAAGAACTCCCCATCGCTGAAGTGCCGAACACGGATTCATTCCAGTTCTGGCACACGCTCCTTATCCCGCGTTTTTTCAGGACCTGCATTGAAATGCTCCTTTTTCCCCAATCACGCTTTGAAGCCGGATGGGTGGAGAGAAACAGGGGACAGACGTGACTTATTCTTCCCACCCTTCGAACCTTCCAGCCAATCAGAGTGCAGTGAGCTGTGTGCAGAACACGCACAGCCTTTTTTTGTGCCACGCTGGGCATGGCTACGAAGGAACATAAATAGGAAGCTACAGCATAATGATTTTGATAACTTGTTTATGCAAAGGGCTCCTTTGGTTCCAAACGCGATAAAAAAAAGATGGGCCAGAAGAATAACGTAAACTCTTCTGGAATCCAGGGGCGGAGGTGAAGTGTTTCCCCACCTGGTGCCAGCACACTAGCCAATCAGAAGGCGGGGAAATTCTGCCTACAAATTTATGTAGTGATGTAGCTGTGCAAAAATTTTATTTCAAAAGTTCCCACCCCAACACAAAACAACACAACAGCCAATCAGGATGAGGAAGAACAGACCCGCCGAGCAGATCGCGTGTTCGTGGGGAGTATTACACTGCTTGAATCCGTGATAGACATCAAGGTCTTCAGTAGACACATGCTTCAGTGGGGAGGGGGAAACCGCAATGAAAAGGTGCTGTTTCTTTTTAAACCTGGTTGTATCCGGCTTTAATTTCTCAGTGAAGAAATGGCCAATCCACTTTCTCCTCTCCATGCATAATTTCATAAACACATACAATGAGTTTGCGTAGCTTCAATTACAATAAGGCTACAAACAATGAACAGCTGGAGGGAGTATCACTGTGATATGACACTTATTGTTTTGTGTTCTGTTGCAGTTATGTATATCCACAGGATCAGGGAGCTAACCTGTGGTTGTTAAAACTAATGGGACTGATTTTATCATGTTAAACTTGCATGCCATCATTCCTTCAAAGGGTTTCAGCAAGACAAAAGATTGCTGAGTGTTGGACAGAACTACATATAATGGACCACTTTATACCATTCTTTGTATTTCCTATTTCCAACAAGACTAAAATCAAAGTATCTAAACATGAAATTTTGGCAAAAATTATGTAAAAGGGAAAGTACTGATCTGATATTTCTTTCAGCATGTTTTTTCAAGCCATGTCACTTCAGGGTAATTAGTACTTGGAATGTTGTTCTGTTTTCCTGCTTAGAAGAATAAAGTTAAACCTTTTCCTTGATAATTCTGTTGGGTATGCAACATTTTGTACCTGCTAACTCCAGCCATAACTCAGCTCTCCTAAAAGCCATTTTATCGACAATATTGAGCATATACTCTTGTTTTAAAAAGACCTTTGGTCTCCACCTTTATCGGCTCCTTAGCATTTTATTAAAGTCATTCAAGGTCATAGCTTTTAACTCATACTTTGCATGAAAGTTTCAGAGAGTTTTTGTTTTCACATTCTTTGCTGAAAGAGGTAAGATCTGCACAGTATTTATTGAAATGTTAAAGATCTGTCATAATGCATATATGCGTGTTTGCTTTCCTAAATAATCTAGTTATTTGTGTTTGTTTATATCCTACTTTTCTTCCCAATGGTGACCCGAAGTGACTTACGCCATCATTCTCATTTCTAGCTCATCATGCATAGCAATCTAATATGGACTGTCTATTCCATCATGGTCTCCTCTAGGGCTGTGGGGAGTCTCTAGCACAGTGATGGCGAATCTTTTCGAGACTGAGTGCCCAAATTGCAACCTAAAACCCACTTATTTATCACAAAGTGCCAATATGGCAATTTAACCTGAATACTGAGGGTTTAGTTTAGAAAAAACGGTTTTCTCCGAGGTGCGCATTACTTGGGAGTAAGCTTGGTGAAGCAACCATGCAACACTTCAAAAGGGTGAATCACGACTCTAGGATGGTTTACTCAGAAGCAAGCCCCATTGCCAGCAACCGATCTTACTACCAGGTAAAGGATTGTGCACAGGCCAGCCTAGATGTGTGTGTGGGGGGGGGTGATATTCCACCTCCCCACATGATGAACTCTTACCATGCAAGCTCACAAAGGGGGCTCTGAGTGCCACCTCTGGCACCCGTGCCATAGGTTCGCCACCACTGCTCTAGCATAATCCTGTGTATCTTCAGAAGTTCATGGGAGATTTGTCACTTGATATTATCTAGAAAAGACTTCCAGATGAGCTTGGGCACCAAGGCCCTTTTACCTTAGAAAGCCACCAAGTGCCCAAATCTCTACACTAAACCACAATCAGTAACTGTCGTTTACAGTTAGTTTAAGTTCAATATGTCTCTGATCAACATGGCCTTCATTACAGTAATACTATTCCACTGATGTAAATAACTCCTGTTGCCATTGCATAGTTACTTCTTAAGGGACAGTTTCAGTAATAAACATATCAGAAGTTGTTTACAAAAAAAAAAAGAGGGTAATTAGAAGCAGGGAAGGGGAGTATTAGTACACTCTGTAGCAAGATAAGTTTTTAACCTGGACAGTAGCTACATAAGAATCTCCACCCTAATGTATCAGTGGGGAAGAAATACAATAATGACTTGCTTAACTGTACTTGTTTGTAAAATCCTTTTTGTGTTTATTACTAACATTAATATAGCAGTGATCTGAAACAACAACATGTAATAGTAAAGGTCTTTGTACCTTTCTTTTTTCTTTATTGTAGAATTCCCTTATTGAAGAAAGGGAGAACTTATGGACAGCTTCTGATTACGCAATATTACCTGTATCTTTTTTTCTGTCAACTTACTATTATGTATTTTAATTTTTGTAAATCCAATTAAAAAAAAAGAAGTTGTTTACAAAGCCCACTCTTGGCTGCATGTTCCCACATATATGAGACTTCATTACATCAATTACAACACTGTAATTTTGGTCAGTAGTGCCAATTATAATCTAACAGCAAGTGTGTGGAATGCATTTGACGTGCCCAGGCGAGAAATGCAGTTTCAAATTCCATTGTCCGCAAATACTGCATTTTTATTAGCAATCAACCAGACTTCCAACCCCTACCCCCAGACAAAGGCATGGGCATGCAGAAATGTTAAAAGTCTCAGATGTCTATAGCATAAGGGAAAGGGTAAAGGAGGTCATTGTGATGCTAAGGCAAAATAGGAATGCCTCAAGGGAATCGGATGCCTCTTGCCAGCCACTTTCCCTTCTCTCCCTGTTGCCGAATATTCTTTTCTCATGCTGCTGCCCTAAAATGAAAATTCTGGGCACATCTTTGGTTTCTGTAGCAGGAAGGGGGGCATCCAGAGCACAATGGAATGTCTGATAAATCAATGTGGAAAACAGTACTTAGCTCAAAACATCACACCAAGAAATGCATACTTTAAAATATATATATTAAAATTTTTGTTGTATTTGTAGCAATAGGAACAGCTTTTATCAACTTTTAAAAATGCTTTCTATTTTACTCATTGAATTAGTGCTTGTAGACAATAGAGAAGCCAAAATGAGAGTTTCTATTGTGCCAGCATATGGCAGACAGACAACCCGCCGACAGCTTTAAGCAGATGCAAGCTATTGACACTCCATCTGCATATTTCCAGGGTAATCATGTCTGGAGTTGAGGCAGAAACCCTGGTTGTATCTCTTAGCAAACATGAAATAAGCAATCTTTATAGGCTGGAATGTGACTGAGTTTAAAAAGTTAGTGGCTTGCAAGAGAAACTGTTTTTGTAAAAGCTACATAATTACAGGAGCCAAGGATCAGCAACATAGTGTTCATACTAATACTAGGCAGCTGAATCTGTAAACCCATCTTAAGTTTTTATCCTTCAGTTTTGAATGTTCAGCTGTTTGGCACATGTGCCACCTCCTTTTAGTGTCCGACAAAGGCTACCGACTATAAGGCAGCTCATTAAACATGCAGCTTTTCAGTGTTGCAAGCTGTTGCCATAAGCAGCTGTTGCAATGGGATGGGTGAAAGGTCAACTCATCAATTCAAAGGAAGACATATCCTTTGTTCAGCTACCATCATTGTTTAGCTCAAACATGTTCAGCTAAGGACACGTATCCGTAAACCACTTCACACATCACAGGTTGAAGTAGATGCCTATCTCTACAGATTGTGTAACCGCACAAACTTGTTGCAAGCCATTCTGATTAGCTCCAACTCGTTTCAACAGTGCACGCAAAGTGTACAATGCTTGTGCATTTACAGGTACAAAAAGTAATATGAAGCAAATGTGCAGTCATTTAACAAAGTGGTTTATGTTTTGCTTCAGGGAACAAACTTAAGCAATAGTGTGCAAAACTAACTCCAATTTTAGTCAATGAGTTTACTCCCAAGAAAGTTTTTAGACCTGCAGAGTTAAGTGCATTTAACAACTCTTAGCTGGGGTTTAAATAGTACCTTCTTACAATACTTTTAAAGGAAGTTCCTATTACTCAATCAGTTTAATGATTCACCCAAGTAAAACCATCACCACATGAAATTAGTTGTTAAGAAGTTTATTACAAAATGTAGAAGATCCTCAATAGCAGCATAAATTCAGTTCTAAAAAGATCATTCCAAAATTGGTTATCAAGGCAGAATATAGTCCACAAGGCCAACAGTACATCAGTCTGCATCAAAGTCTCTGTAAAAATATCAGGTTACCAAAGACTATTATGGTTCCAGTCTCTCTTGTTTTGGGGCTCTGGACACCCCACAGCAGCAGCTCTTGGTCACAATATTGTGTCCATACCTTCCCATGCCATCAGTGTCCAGTTTTCCAACTTTGTTCCCTGCTTTCTAACACAATGTTCCACCGGACCTGGAAACCTGCAGGGTTTTTTTCCTTCTGCACCTAAAAACCTGCAGTTCTTCAACTCCACAAGTATGGCAGCTTCCCCAGTGCTGCAACATAGTAGGGATTCACTGTTGGCTGTAGCCATTCCTTTCTTCCTTTGCTTCTTCTTTCTCCACAAGAATCCACCACGTGTTGTCCCAGCGACTTAATCCAAGCTTTTGACTTGGCTAATCCACAGAATCAGCCACTGGTTGAGTTGCCCAGGTGTGCAACTCCACGATGAGAATGCAACAAACGGCTTCCACCTCTCCCGTGCACTGGATTTTCATCACTCAGGTAGGGTGATATTGGGCACCCAGTCATTGATGTTCCGACTCTCCTCACAAAACAAGTTTAGCTTTTCCAAGGCTGGATCTTTCCAAGCATCCTCATTTGGATTCTATAATGCAAAACCAAAGAATACAGAATCATTAGTGACAGTCATTGCAGAACTAAAAGTTCCTTCGCCTGAGTTTTTCTTAAATTATCATGACAAGAAATAAATTGCTTACTTAATATAAGTACTAGTTGTTACAGTTACAATACCCTTAACATAACTTTTTGCACAAAGTTTAACACTTGGACATTATTACACCAGAACTTGCAATATATTCAAAAGCCATGTAAAATTGTCTTGGGAACAAACAGTGACCTAGATATTTGCTCTATCTACTTTTTTACTTGAGGATGCTTCAACCTGTCACTGTCAGCTGTGCTAAGATCAGATCCTGCATCTGAGTCCTGTCTGATGCACTAATCAACAGGGCCTGAGACCACAGGACTCTGCAAAAGTTCAAACCCCACCGGAGGAAAAGCAAAGCAGCCTGGCCTGGGGGAGGAGCTCACCGTGATAAGGATGCAATGAAGGTCTCGGGGCTCTCCAGCCTCTTCACTGGCCCCCACAATACTAGCCAGCTTCTGGATGTCGCTCACCCTCACAATGTCAATGTCGTTTTCACAGCAGAAAGCCTGGATGAGGGTGAAGTGGATCTGGAGAGCTATGTCCCCCTCGTCCTCCTCATCCGCTGCCAGCAGGCAGAAAGCCACCGTGTCCGGATCGCTGCAGACAGAGAAGCGCCCACCATTAGTCCCCTCTGCAGGAGCTTAAGTCACGACCGCGATCATCCTGCCGCCCGTCCCCGCAGAAGGCCAGGCTCCCCGGGACCGGATACTCACACATTCATCAGCTTGGCCGACTCGTAGACGCCCGCCGTGAGGTAGCCGCGGCGTTGCGAAGAGACGAGCAGTTCCTGCAGGGCTTTGCCGGCGTTCTGCATCCTGCTGCCGCTCGGGGCGCTGCTGCTGCTGTTGCTGCTGCTGCTGCTGCGAAGGGAAAAGGGAAGAAGAACCACGTCAGCCGCGGGTCTCTCGCCACCGACTCCGCCAGCCCCGCCACCCCTTTGCCCAGCCGGCCCGGCACTCGCTCACGTCCGCGCGAGGGACTGTTCCGCGGCCCCTGGCCAACGATCCTCCGCCCCCTTCCCTCTTGCACCGAGCCCATGCGGGCAAGGCAGCCAGCTCTTTCCTGACCTGTCGCTAGTCTCAGGCAGGGGCTCCTGGCCGTGAGTCTCCTCCAGAGTCATAATGGTTAAAACCGGTACGAAGCAAGGAAAGGAAAACACGAAGATTTATCCACACGAGGCTTCCCCGCAAGATCCGGAGTCCTTCCTCTAATCACTCTACAATCCCCAAATCGAGTATGCCAGTCTCGGAACTGCGCGACCCGTATTTATAGGCTGCCGAGCTTCTGAGCCGGCAGCTGCCGGCGTGTCCGCTGCTCTGATTGGCCAGGCGGCGGGTGTATTGTTATGCTAAGCAGGCAGTAGCTAGAGCCGGCTCGTGCCAGGAGACCACGTGGGAAAGTGGAGGGGGGAGAAAAGCCTGCTGGGGTGGGGAAGCGGGGGATTACAATGCTTCAAATCTGCTACT
The DNA here is from genome assembly GCF_021028975.2 of Sphaerodactylus townsendi. Taxonomy (NCBI): domain Eukaryota; kingdom Metazoa; phylum Chordata; class Lepidosauria; order Squamata; family Sphaerodactylidae; genus Sphaerodactylus; species Sphaerodactylus townsendi. Next base: position 65,063,743 of record NC_059431.1, read on the forward strand.
GCTGCTTTTGTTGTGATGTTACTAGGCAGACCGCAGTTTGAGTATTTGAGCCGGGGGTCGGGGGGAGATCAAAGCGGGTGTGTTGTTTTAGATGTGCAACTTGTGAGTTTTGTTTATTTAAAAAAGCAGACTGCGCGAGATGCACGCTCTTTGAGCTAAAAATAATAAGGCAGCTTCGTTTGTTGTTGTTGGGCTGCTTGATATGAAAAGAGTTAGCCTGAAAAACCATATCGTGAATAGCAAGGTCGAGGTTCTATCAGGCGCTGCTTTTTACCCTATTCTCTACTTTTGCAGATTTTTTTTTCCATTTTCCAAACGTTTAGGTTTTGGTCTTGCAGAAAAAAGCCCAAAGTGTGCCTGGCTCAAAAAAAAAAATCGTGCAAAGTTCACTAGAACTAGGGCGCCCGGCTCGCATGCCTAATGAGCGGCTGTGCGGAGCAGATTGCGGATGGCACACGCGGCTCGTTTGCATTTCTATGGCGTGCGCACAATAGGGGAGGTCTGGCGTGTGGCAGTTTGGAGCTCAGACAATCGGGCCTTTCTCCTCATAGCAGCACTGTCCACCTGCCGCTGGGCTGCGGATTTGCTTCTGGCCGGAGGGGGGGAGGGGACACAATGGCATGGCTCTCATGTGGCGGCCAATCTGTTCTGGCTGATGAATGTCTCCACTCGCGCACGCTTCCAAAGGGCAGCTGAATGGCCGGGCTTTCGGAGCACGCGATCGTCCCTTTCTTCCAAAAAGACTCCATTCTTCGCTCTTTGTTTCAACCCTTCAACCATGCTGTCATACATTGCAGGGCATGGCTCGGGCAGACGTGGCATGTGGCCTGGGTAGCAAGGCAGGAAAGATGCTAATTAAGCGCTAGAGAGACACACCCCTGATCATTCCTTCTGCCCAAATGGAAAAGTCGACCCAGACAGTAAGTAGCATGTGGAGCTAAATAAGGAACCCCCATCCCACCAGCGTCTTGGATGATAATCGTCTGGGTTGTTGTTGTTTTTTTAACAAAACACCCTTATCTTTTGTCGATTTTAGTGTGTAATGTTGACTAGCAGCGCTGCCTGCTGGATGTTGACGTGCATCCTTCCCGACACCTTATCATGTAGTGATACTTCAAAGATTTCCTGGAAAAACAATCCTTCCAGAACATGCTTGTAAGAAGGCTGGGGGAGGGATATCCGGTAATCTTGTGCACATTCTCGCTCTCCCTCTGAAAACCCGAAACCGGCTTCTTCTGGCATATGGTGACAGCTGCATCTACACATTTTATTACTGCCTTTGAAATAAGGACAATGACCTTGCATGTCAAAGCAGGGTTGCACCATCTGGTGGTGACCTAAAGAAAATTCAATGTTTCAAACAGTCCCAAGTAAGCAATATAAGGGGTGTTTGGGTGGTGAAATGGAATTCAGTGGCCAAATAATATTCAAAGGAAATTGCTAATCTTCAGAACATGTCTTTAGCCATTTAAATACTACGATGTGTAGTGTGGGGACTTAATATCACAGACTAATACAGTTAATAATCTGGAAGGATATTATACACTCCACTATCGTCCCAGTGCCGAAGAAGCCTTCCATCAAGAAGCCTTCCATCAAGGAACTGAACGACTACAGACCAGTTGCTCTAACATCTGTAGTTATGAAAACTTTTGAAAGGCTAGTGATGTACCATTTGAAAACCATCACGGATCCACTGTTGGACCCCTTGCAATTTGCATACCGAGCAAACAGATCGACAGACGATGCTGTTAATATGGCTTTGCACTATATCCTACAGCATCTTTGAGATACGCCAAAGAGACCTATGGCGGGGTCCTCTTTGTTGACTTTAGTTCAGCATTCAATACCATCAGACCGGACATTCTTCTAACCGAAACTAGAAATCAGCTAGCAGTACCTGAGCATATTTGTAAAAGGTGGATCCACCAAGCTTCCTAACAGATAGGAGCAACAGCAGGTGGAAGCTAGGAAAAAGTACATCAGACCCCGCCTGTAAAGAGTAGGCACAGGGATTCCCCAAAGCTGTGCAATATTGCTTTCACCACTTCTCTTCTCTCTGTATACCAATGACTGCATCTCAAACTGATCCATCTGTTAAAAATACTAGAGAATTTGCAGATGATACAACAGTGATTGGGTCCTCGATTCCGAGACAACGATGAAACCGCCATACAGGCGGGAGGTTGAACCAATCTAGCCTCGTGGTGCCACTGGAACAATCTAGAACTGAACACTTGCCTTAAAACCCGGTGAGAAATGGTAAAGAGGTAGATTTCAGGAGAAAACCACTCCCATCCTACCTCCTCTCCACAATACTAAGACAACCTTACAAATTATCAATAGTATTAAGGAGACCTTTAAATTTCTAGGCTCCATCATATCATCACTGACTCCTAAAAGTAGGGTCACCTAATATCAAAAATGTCATCAAAAAAAGCACAACAAAGTAATGTTCTTTTCTGCGCCCAACTCAGGAAGCTCAAACTGCCCAAGGAGCTGCTGCTTGCCAGTACAGTTCTACAAGAGGAAATCCCATTGGAGTCTGTCATCCTGCACCCCTCTTATAACTGTGTGGTTTGGTTCTGCAACCCAACAAGATGCGTATTAACCAGACTTCAGGAGAATAATCAGGGAACTGCCAGAAAAACAATTGCTGCTAACCATGCCACCTTCCATTGAGGACCTGTATACTGCATCGGGTCAAAAAAAAAGTTGGCTGTGAAAATATTTACTGACCCCTCGCATCCCTGGACATAAACTGTTTCAACTCTTACTCCTCTAAGCGCTTCGCTTACAGAGCACTGCACACACAAGACAAGCTAGACCATAAGAAACCATTTTTTTCCCAGATACCACATCACTCTGTTAAACAAATGAATTCCCTCGATGATGTTAAACTATTTATTATATACTTATTATTATATAATTCACATTGCACTACTTTTCATCGATTTCCCTATTACCACCATCTCCTCCCCGCCACTTATGACTGTATGACTATAGCCTGTGCTGACATTTTATTTTATTTTATTTTATTTTATTTTATGATTTTACATTTTATGTTTTCATTACTACTGATTGTTTCCTGATTGCTTACTAGACCTATATGACAATCATTAAGTGCTGTACCTTATGATTAAGTGCTGTACCTTATGATTCTTGACAAATGTATTTTTCTTTTATGTACACTGAGAGCATATGCACCGGAGACAAATTCCTTGTGTGTCCAATCACACTTGGCCAATAAAGATTCTATTCTATTCTATTCTATTCTATTCTATTCTATTCTATTCTATTCTACATAACATATGCATATATGATACACACACACATGTATATTTAAATTCATCCCAAAATTTGGGGGGAGGGAACTGTCACCATATTGATTGTGTTAAATTACAGACTGAATTACTGTTTTATGTTTTATTTTATATATTACATTATTTATTTATTATTTATTTATCACTTAGATTTTTATACCGCCCTGGGGCTCTGGGCGGAGTACAACATAAAATCAATACAATACTAAATGGGGGAGCAAACCATACAAATACACAATAACAATTTACATAAGGTCCATCTATTTAAAAGTCATTAAAACTTACTAAAATTCCATTAAAACAACGGTTAATACGATAAAAGGCGTCCAAACCCAAATTATGATGTACACCACCCTGAGCCTACTGGGGAGGGCGGCCTAAAAATATAATTAATTAATTAATTAATCAATCAATCAATCCTACATCAGCCTGATCACCTTGTCACACAAACCTCAAAGAGGAAGTAGGCTGAGAATGAATGATCAGGCGCATGTATCTCCAAATATTTATGAATCCCATTTGTCCTTATCGGGTTCATATAAGTTCTGGGTTCGTTCTTTTTGTTTGTAATAAAATATACCCTGTTGCTATAAGATAATTATGAATACATGAATAACCATGTATGGGTGTAAAAGCTGGACTGTAAAGAAAGCTGACAGAAGAATAGACGCTTTCGAGTTGTGGTGTTGGCGAAAACTACTGCGCATACCATGGACAGCTAGGGTGACAAATGCAGAAGTCTTGAGCCTCGTAAAACCAGATACATCACCAGAAGGGAAAATAACCAGGCTCAGTCTTACATACTTTGGTCATGTGATGCGATCATATTCGCTAGAAAAATCTATGATGCTCGGACTTGTCAATGGCGGGAAAAGACCTGAACGTCAAAGAACACGATGGCTACATACCATAAAAGCTAATACAGGCATGAGCATCAACCAGCTGAAGGAAGCAGTACTTAATAGAAAAATGTGGAAAGAGCTTGCATATCGAGTCGCCAAGGGTCGAGAATGACTGAATGGATAACATCATCGATTATGAGGTTAGAACTGTGACAGTTCAGTAATTACTGTAGAGCTCATTACAGAAAAAATGACTGAGCCGTGTAATGCTATGAGGCTGTAAGTACAACTAGCCAAAAACTATCCTGATTCTCTAATGATAAAGCTATGGGCCTTCTATGTACTAGTATAGTGGTGGCGAACCTATGGCACTCCAGATGTTCATGAGCTACAATTCCCATCAGCCCCTGCCAGCATGGCCAATTGGCCATGCTGGCAGGGGCTGATGGGAATTGTAGTCCATGAACATCTGGAGTATCATAGGTTCGCCACCACGGTGCTAGTACTTTTTTAAAAAAATTACAAAATTCATTAAATGTATAAACCGCCTTCCCCTGCAGGGCTCAGGGCAGTGAACAACAAAAGGATAAAACAACAAATCAACCTTAAAATACAATAAAATAGGAAACAATAACGATAGCAGATGGTGATAAACCCACCCCACACCATACCCACGAGAGGCCAAGATGAAAATATGGGGTTAATACGATAAACCCGGCTGGTCAGATGAAAACGCCTGGTGGAATAGTTTCATTTTACAGACCCTGCAGAAACTTTGCAAATCCCACAGGGCCCTGATCTCCCTAGGAAGTCTGTTCCACCAGGTAGGGGCCAGGGCCGTAAAAACCCTGGCCCTTGTGGAGACCAGCCAGATGTGTTTCGGGTCAGGGATCTCCAACAGGTTCTCCTCCGAAGAGCAGAGGACCTGACGGGGCAGTACAGGGAGACGCGGTCCCTCAGATATGCAGGTCCAAGATTGCTCACAGCCTTAAAGGTTAAAACCAACACTTGAAGTGGAATATGTATAGAACGGAAACTGGGACCGTATATCACCTCAAAAAAACCAAAATCAAACCAACCAATTTTCTCTTCCTTATTTAAAAAAGAAGGAGAAGAAATGCATATGTTTTAATAGTGATCAAGAACTTGTGTAAAGTAGTGGGAGAAAAGAATCAAAAAGTGCCCCATTCACATGTTACCAGTGGCAAAGCCACAAGGGGCGGGGGGTGCGTCGTGCACCGGGCGCACGCCTGGGGCACAAAAATCGCCCTCAGGCCCCTCCCCCTTCCCCCCATGGCGCCCCCCCATCCTCCTTCCCATACTTACCTTAGTTCTTTTTTCAGAACTTTTTCAGGCTTCAAAAGGTCTTGTTCTCAGTAAAAACGGCCTGAGGAACTACAGTTCCCAGGAGACCTTGGGGCTCACAAGGTCTCCTGGGAAGTATAGTTCCCATCAGGCCTTTTTTTACTGAGAACAAGGCCTTTTGAAGCCTGAAAAAGTTCTGAAAAAGGAACTGAGGTAAGTATGGGAAGGGAGATGGGGGGCGCTGCGGGGTGGGGCATGGGGGACAGAAAATGTGGAATGCGCACCGGGCGCAGTTTGGCCCATCTACGCCTCTGCATGTTACCTTCACCATGAATTAATTAGATGCTTTTCGATAAGCCATTCTTCTGTCACTCTTCCCCCCATCCCAATGTACAACATGCAGGAAAGAACCATGTTAATGTAAGAATTATAAACACATGAAGTGCTTTGAATACTTCAAAGTGCTAAACAAGTTCTACATATGAAAGTAATCCCATGTGTGAAGCAGGTTTGGTTACCAGCATGGTGTAGTGGTTAAGAGTGGTGGTAGACTCTAATCTAGGAGAACCTGTTTTGATTCCCTGCTGCTACACATGAAGTTTGCTGAGTGATCTCAGGCTAGTTACAGTTTTCTCTCAGTCCCACCTCCCTTACAAGGTGCTGTTGTGGAGGTGGGTGGAAGATGATTGTAAGCCACTTTGAGACTCTTTATGGTACAGAAAAGTGCAGTATAAAAACCAACTCTTCTTCTACCATCAATAACATCACAGCTATTTAATAAAATAAACCAATAGTTTCTAATGCCTAGATCTCACATATGTGAAATTCAAAACTGACACTTTGTTGTGAGCAGAAAAATGGTATATTATGTATCCTTTATATATGCTCAGATTGAAATTTTACAGTATTGATGCTTTGCAACTAGAAAATTGCCTTGTTAAGATTTTCTATCATTTTGCTGCACTGAGATATGATGGCATGTACATTACATAAGATCAAGAACACTAGCAGAATCACATTGTCATCTCTTTGTTCATAGGGGAAGATCAAAGCCAATATGTCCTGTATCTCTTTGTCATTTGTTCTGTTGACACAACCTGGAGAAAACTTATTGCATGGTTGAGCAATAGGGGCCATGCTGTAGAACATTTACAGACATTCAGGTGATAATGAAGAAAGCCTGACATTTCCAGCCAGATAAGGATATTTTTGGGCATTTTAAGATTCAAAGTTGATTTCAACTCAATTCGAGAATGTCAAATTTCAAGTATGTGCAAACTTCCAAGGATGCACAGAATCTAACATCAGCATACAGTTAACACCAGAATTATGCAACTAGAAGGTACCTATTCTTTAACATTTATTCAGTGGGCCTTGAGATGACTCAAGGGTTTTGCTGCTTGCTTTGAAGGACTACACCACGAGAGCCAGTGTGGTGTAGCGGTTAAAAGCTGGTGAACTCTAATTTGGAGAACCAGATTTGATTCCCCACTTCTCCACATGAGTGGCAGTCTCTTTTCTGGTGAACTGTATTTGTTTCCCTATTCTTACACATGAAGCCTCTTTGATGTCCTTGGGCTAGTCATAGTTCTTTGGAGCTTTCTCAGCCCCACCTACCTCAAGGTGTCTGTTGTGGGTAGAGGAGTTTGAAAGCTGCCTTGAATCTTCTTGCAGGAGAGAAAGGCAAAGTATAAATTCAAACTCTTCTTCTAGTTTATTACCATATTTGTAGAGATCAAGAAGGTGCTTTTCCTAAAATGTAGTTTTTGCCTTCCCTCTTACTTAGCAGGCTACTAGCAAAGTGTAACCTGGTTCACCAGTATGAGTCATTTCTAGAAATGAACCTATTCTTTGCTTGTAGTATGTTGTCTGGATTCTATCAACTTCTGTCAAGGTGGGGTGGAAAACTAAGGAATGGGCAGTTTTACCATGGAACATGGAATTGAACTTGATGAACTTTGGCCACATTCTCTTATAATTCGAAAGCTGCGATCCTAAGCATACAACATGATCCATAAGCATGAACTAAATCTCTCAATGTTTAATTGAATTTAAAGATGCAGCCGGGGGGGGGGGGGTTGTGGCTATAATTCCATGCACCTATTTACAAGTAATATCTGGGAAATGCAAGGAATACATTGGGGCTTATTTTTTGCAGAAGGCAACATATGCTTGACATCAGGCTGTAGGAACTCCAAGGCCAATTTTGCACACAGAACGTGGCTAAAGAATTCAGTTTAGCTATGATCATGGCTGACTGCAAGGGTAAAGGAATAGTGCTTTGAAAGATTATTGCTGAGGTTCTTCAAAGCACCCTATACACTGGTCCTGTTCTGTTCACCAGTAAAGAACTTTGCTATGCTTATGCTACATTCATTATTGCTATGCACTAATTTTCTTATCAGAAAGTGTGGTGGGGAGACACCATACACTGTACGCAAAACTCTTTTGACCAGTGGCTACTGAGGCCACAGTTTTGGGTCACCTACACACCTAGGGCTCATTGGGCTGAAAGCTGTTACCTAGCTTAACAGGGGTTACCAATTTATTAAAGGGAATCTCTACCAGCTGCTAAGAGTGTAACAGCACACATGTGGTTTTTAAAATAGCAAAGGGGAAAGAATGCTCACTTGGCAGTTCGAGAGGAGGCTAGGAAGGGACCTTGGAGACTATATCTACGGGGAAGGGATTTGGCAAGAAGCAATCCGCAGAGTAATTCAAGAGTCTAAATGAGTTTTCAAATATTTATATAAATTTGGTTCAAAATACACACATACAGTAAGGCATAAGAGCGCATACATTCAAGTTCCTAGTATATAGAAAGGTTTGAAAAGTAGGTGGGAGAATAAAAAGGGAATTTGGAATTAGCAGGGTTACCTAACGATCTTGTAGTAGAAGCAGTAGAAGGCAGGGATTCCATGCCAGCACAGAAACCCAGTAGAAGATGATATCGTGTCTCAAACTGACCAGACCAAGGGATGTACAGGCTAGTAATGAGCAAGGTGTTGCAGGTGAACTGAACTTTTATAAAGTAGATCGTTCTCTTGGTGGGAAAAGGAGCCAATTGCACTAAGTTTCACATCTGTGCTGGGTTTGGGGTGCAGAGCTAATTAATCAGCTCAACTATTACTAAGTCCAGGACAATGGGGCCAAATTACATTGTTAAGCTAAACGAGGAAACGCTGCAAGGCTTCCATGCAGATTAACTCTTTAGAGTTACTGCCCAAGATATTCAGATTTGGCTGAGACATTTAGATTGGGATAAGGTGAGTGGTTTAGGAAAGTCATAACAATGGGTAGAGGAGATGCAGAGAAGCAACCATCTGTTGCTGACCTGGTTTCCAGAAGAGATAGGGAAATGCAGTATCTGATACTAAGGTGGCTTTCCATATTCTTTGTCTTAAGAGTGTTTCAGCAAGGTGTGGTAATCAAGATCATGCCCACAAACAAAATGAGACCTCCAGGTTATGGTGGAGTAACTCATTCATTGGTTTAATCTTGCTAAACAGACCTTTTACCTGGGGCCTGCTTTCAGCTTGGACACTCTGCTATCCACTCATACAAACAAGGAAACTGATATTTTGCAGCACATAGCATAAGAAACAATATGAAATCCAATATTTCATAAGGCAAGATATACAGGGGAGGGTTACAAAGCTGTCTTGCTGCTGCCCAGAGTCGTAGGCGTAGGGTATCCTGGGCAATGTAGTTCCCACACAGGGAGGCCTATTCTCCAGCCTGCTCGGTTTCCTAAAGTAAGTGTGGGGGGTGCTGCGGGGGGGCACTGTGGGGGGAAATCACGCCCCTGCGGCGCCCCCCCCACTTACTTTAGGAAACCAAGCAGGCTGGAGAAGAGGACATGTGAAACTGTACAGGTACCAGGGGTGTAACTAGGCAGCCCTGGGCAAACTGTAGTCCTGGGCAAAACCTGAGTTGGATGCCCCCCCCATGGGTGGCCACTCCACCACGACCAAATTTCTTTTTGCACCAGGACATTGGTGCCTGCAGGGGGTGCATTTTTAGACATATCAGCACCAAAATTTCAGCATATCATCAGGAGACTGTCCTTATGCTACTCCCCAGGTTTGGTGAGGTTTGGCTCAAGGAGTCCAAAGTTATGGTCTCCCAAAGAAGTTGCCCCATCCCATATTGTTTTCCAATGGGAGCTAATAGGAGATAGGGCTTCCACAGTTTGAGGGTCCATAACTTTCTGGCCCCCCTGAGACCAAACTGCACCAAACTTAGAGGGTGCCATCATCTCCAGATGATACCCTTGAAATTTTGGTGCCGATACATCCAAAAAATGCACCCCTGCAGGGAACATCCTAGAAATTTGCCCAAGAATCTTTGTTCTGCATTGGAAGGCTTTCTTGGCATTGCTGCTGTCAATGCAGGGGTTACGCGGGCTAATGTGGGGGGCACATTTCTGAAGTCACAGTCTCAAAACTTTCAGGGTCTCATCAGGAGACTGCCCTAATAATACCCCCCAAGTTTGGTGCAGTTTGGTTCAGGGGGGCCATAAAGGTTATGGACCTCAAACTGTAGCTCCCATTCTATTAGCTCCCATTGGAAACAATGGGGGATAGGGGCACCCCCTTTGGGAGTCCATAACTTTGGACTCCCTGAATCAAACCTCACCAAACTTGGGGGGTAGCAAAAGGACAGTCTCCTGATGATACGCTGAAATTTTGGTGCCGCTAGCCTAACAATTGCGCCCCCTGCAGGCCAATAATGGAAAACCACTAAAATACCCAAAAACGAACCCAGCATTTTGATGCCCCCCACAAGGTGATGCCCTGGGCAGCTGCCCACCTTGCCCAATGGGCATTACGCCAGTGACAGGTACTGGAGTAAAAATGAAATGAAGACATTTTAGAAAAAAGATTGGGGAAAAACAGGTTTCAGAGAACTCCTGGCTTTAAAAATCCATCTAAGACTTCTCCATCTGATCAAATAACTTCACACTGATACATCTTGTCAAGTCAAATGCTTGCAAGAGGGCTTGCTAACAAAAATATTACCATAACAAAAGGAGTTAAGTAAGGCTGTGTTCTAGCCCCCACACTGTTCAGTATCTTCCTGAATGACCTAGCCCCTGCCTTATCGAAAATTAATAGCCACCCTCCCAAGTTAAATTCATTACCAATACCACTAATGCTATTCGCAGATGATGCGGTTTTACTCTGACGCTCCAAAGTGGGTCTCCTCCATCTGATAAGGCAAAGCATAGAGTACTGCAAAATAAACAAACTGGAGATTAACTATAACAAATTTAAAAAATAGTTTTCTCCAGACGGTTGAAGATTCACAAGTGGGAAGTTAATAATATCAGTCTGGAACAGGTCAAATAATTTAAATATTTAGGAATTACTTTTTCTTATATCCTTTTTTGGTGCTCACATTGCAAACTCGCCTTAACCATGGCCTCCAATAGCTCCAGAGAAGTCTCTGGTTTCTTTCACAACACAGGCAATAGGTGCATCCCTGCAGCAGTTAAGATATTTAATGCCAAAGTTGGGTCACAGCTATTATATGGGTCCCCAATTTGAACTATTAACACCTTACAATCCTTGTAACACCTTACAACTATTAACACCTTACAATTTTGTGCCTACACAAAATAATGGGCCTACCTAATTGCGTCCCCTTCGCTGCTATATGCCTGGTAACAGGACAGATTACATTTGAGACTATGGCTTGGTTTAGAGCATTCAAATACTGCCTCAAAATCCATTACCAACAGGACTCCTCCAGTTTCATTCACTTTTTTTTTACAAGATGGCAAATCCATGTTCTGGTACAATACTGTCAAAAACAAAATTGAATCTATTGGCCTTTCCCTGGAATCGCTTTGTATTCTCACCTCTAGTGAGGCTTATAACACCTTAAAAGTGAAACTTTTCAACTTGAAATTCCAAACACTGACCAATGCAGACAAAAGGACTTGCTCACCCCTTAGTCTAGCAATACCCTCGACTCAAGGTCAAATAGCTAATTATTTAATTACCTTGGTTAATCCAACACAAAGCAAGCCCTGGCTCTCACCAGATTTAATGTTATGCCCTCCTCTTTTCTTCGGGCAGGTTCAGCAAGCTTGATAAAAGACTATGCTCCTGCAACCAAAATCAGATCGAAACTATAGCCCATTCCCTCTTTCACTGCTCGAGAACCAAGGGAGTCAGAGACAGATATGAACATTCCATCGCATTAATCACTATGGCCCTTGGAGACTCAGTTGCTATTCCAATCCTTCTGAACAATACCGACCCAACTTTTACTGAGATTGTTGCAAACTTTCTCCTTGAAATAATCGAATGCAAATTATTCATTAATTGGCCTATGTACATATAGAACAAATGTAATTAACTCTTTCTCTTCTTCATCATGCCATCTTATCTTAACATTTCATTGTAACATAATATACTATGATTGGAATGTAGCATGTTACTGTGGCTGTTTTTGAAATGTTTACTTGCTGTATTAATTATTGATTTATTGTGTTTTAATTTCTGTCTTTTTCTTTTTCCTTTTTCTTTTCTTTTAATGCCAATAAAGGCCCAATAATAATAATAATAATAATAATAATAATAATAATAATAATAATAATAATAATAATAATAATAATAATAATTCCCAAGAAATCTTGAAAAACATCTGGAAAGCCTAAACTTGGACAGAACATCAGTCCACATGCTGCAGAAAGCAGCACTTAGAACTGTACATATCTCACGGAATAATTCTAATATCCTGTAGTCCTTGGAAGGACTCGATATTCAGAGATGAATTCCAGACACTTGTGCTGTGTTGTTATATGTATAATAATAATAATAATAATAATAATAATAATAATAATAATAATAATAATAATAATAATAGTTGTTGTTGTTGTTAATGTTGTTGTTATTTAAAAAAAACACCAGGTTTCAGAAGGAAGAGGGCATAGAAAAATCAAAACAGTAAGAGATTGCTAATGAAGTTGTGTGGAATTAAGGAAAAAATTGGTAACAAATGGAAATGAAATGGGAACATTAAGATTGTCTGGAAGACATCACAGATTCTGGTAGGGTTGCCAAGTGAAGGGGCTTCAAATTAAGGAATGCTTTGCCAAAATGTGAGATAATAACATCTTAGATGTGTCAGAACAATACCTGTTCTTTTAAAGAATCCCATCAATGGATTGTACTAAATTCAAGTTACTTTTTGCAGTTATAGCACCTTTCTTCTTTTCCATGACTGATTTCTGATTATATTTGTTGCAATCCTAGTTCAATAAAGATTGTTACATGGACAGAGTAATCAGCACACCTGCATACAATAACATTTCAAAGAAAAATAGGCTGAGTTCAATAATGCAGACCTAATAATAAGACGTAACCAGATACTTCCTTATTAAACATGCCGCAGTATAACATTTGGCCACCTTAATGATGGTCTCGTCAGAACAATCCCAGAGGTGGAGGAAAATATGAAGTTTATCATCTGCCTGGAAAATCCAATAAGATATGTATAGAGAGAATGGCCTTTTACAGAGAGCAATACAATAACTCATTTAACTGCTTCAACCATGTCCATCTGCATGTATATCTCCCTTCCAAAAAAGCTGATGGTAATGCATCAAAGTGGCCCAAGGTGAAGGCTCTTTGGTATTTAGATAAAAATGCCATTTATGCTTACACTACTTACCACACTGCTGTTTGCTTTGCAGTGGGTTTTTCCCACAGTTTTTTGTTTACACAGAGGGATTCTCCCCCTGTGAAGTGTCCCTAGCTGAGCTGAGCTGCCATTTTGCCCTCCTGTTGCTTCCTTGTTCTTTCTGTGCAACCTCCTCTTGGGGAGGTTTCCTGCCAGTTTGATATTTTTGTTTTGTTTTGCCAACTTTAGTCTAGCATTACTTTGCTAGACCATGTAAATTTAATGTCAGTTTCAAGAGTCTACTGCTGGAGGGACAAACTTTCAGTGTTGATTTTTTAAGCCCTTCTGATCATTCTGAAATGGTCCCCCAAGACTACCCAAAGCTGCATGGTCACCACCTGCTTAAGTATGTTGCCCAATTTGTTAAAAGAAAGAAAAGGTGTTAACAGATTTTGCCTCAGCATGTTTATAACAGCAGACTACCCTCTTGTGGACAGAAACAGAATTGATCCTCATCCTTTTTATTTTTGTGAAACCAACTTCACCGTTAAGTTTTTTAAATAGCAAAAGTAAAAAAAACCCTTAAACTTCCTTCATTAAAAAACCCAGTTTGTATTTATAACATAAAACAAACTTTTTATTGTACCCTAAAGCATCTTTGCTATGTTGATCATAAAACAAAATCTGCAGTAAAATGGTATATATTTTGCTGAATTTTACTATACAAGGGTCGAAAACGACTAAATGGATAACATCATCATCATGACATTATTCCACTTCAGACTGGTCTATAGAATACAACTGGAATATAGTCAAAATTTTCAGAGCAGAATTTGTTTAAGGAATTAACAGTAAAATACAGATCCTGCTAATGGTATACAATTTTAAGTCCCACTAGTTTAACTGGAGAACTAGGGTGAATGAATAAAAGTTATCCTGGAAGTTTCTTAGGACAGCGGAGGCAGCACTCCTCCCTGTGCAGACCACCTCCCCCAGTACTGATTTGGGCTGGCAAGGCTGATATGAACTCACCAGTTGAGGCAGCCACACACACACAGTTTTCAACCACCTCTCTCAGAGCCATTCTGGGCTGGTGAGCTCATTGCTTCATGATCAGGAAAAAAAGTTTTGCTATCAAGTCACATCTGACTTATGGTGTCCCCTCTGTGGTTTTCAAAGCAAAAGACATTTACAGGTGGTTTGATGTTGCCTGCCTATGTGTCATGAACCTGATATTCCTTGGAGGTCTCCCATCCCAATACTTGCCAGGGCTGCCCTTGCTTAGCTTTTGAGATCCGATAAGATCAGGCTAGCCTGGGCTACCCAGGTCAGGGCAGCTGAATAACTAGGGCTGAGATAACATTAATATGCAGTGTGTTTTCCTTAATATTGCAAACATTTAAAGTTCCTTATGTATTAATTAAATGGGAGTATGATCCATGGGATTTTCACTGGTCTCTTTAAATAGATGTAGGGTGGCTCCCAGATTTTTAAAGAAATCCATTGTAGTAAAGCAGATTTCTCCCCCTTTTTAACTCAGTTGCTGAAAGATTAATGGTATTAAACAGAGAAAGAAAATGTGTTCTGAAATCTATAGCCACTCTTATCTCTAGAAGATGTTCTGTAATGGAACTTGTATAGCCAAAGATGTGGTCAACTGAGCAAAAATAATCAGGTGACTTTGCCAGTTCTCATTTGTATCATCTGTTTTAGGTCAGTAGTTTAGTAACAATAGCAATAATCTAAAATAAGACCATTAACATAACTACCAGCCACATATTCCAAGAAACTCAGAAAGTCACCCAGAAAAGGATCATTGTCAGCTGCGTTACGCAAATGCTAAGAGCTTTCTAAGCATCTGACGTGGACCTGGGTTTCCACAATTCACAGGAATATCATTCCTTAATGCAGGAGCCAGAAAGCTCTATGCAAAGGCATTAAAAGGATACCCGTTAGGACCTTTGTGGAATTCTTAACTCAAGTTTGTTGGATAACATTAGCAAGGACTGAAGTCCAAAAGCTTTTTGTTGCTGTTAAAACACATAACAGAAGAGTTCTATCTGGATTTCTCTAATGTGAGAAACTGTAGAATTTGTTCCTGGAGATGTTGCACCATTTTCATACTGGAAAAAAAAATTAACTGGAAAAATTGTATTGGACTAAACTAATGTCTACAGCATGACCTATAGCAGAACTAGTGTGAACAGGATTTATTTATTATTCATACCACACTTTTCTCCCCAATAAGGATCCAAAGTGGCTTCCAGCATTGCTCTCCCATTCTCATCTTTGTTCTTGATCACTCATGTTGCAAGTTCCATAAAGGTGACTGGTAAGGAGAGTACTACCCCTTTAAGCTTCAGTGCTTGGTGGTGGAAGTGCCGTCAAGGTGCAGTCAACTTAAGGGGATCCCAGGATTTTCAAGGCAAGAAATGTTCAGAGTTGGTTTGCAATTGCCTACCTCTGTGTGATGACCGTGGAATCTCTTGGCAGTCTCCCATCCAAATATTCAACAGACCAACCCTGCTTAACTTCCAAGAGCTGACAAGAAGGGCCTAACCTGGGCTATCCAGATCAGGTCAGTGCTCAGGAGGATGCAACTCTGCTTAGAATGGCACTGTCAACCTGTAAACTGAGAAACAGTAGGGTCTAAAGATTAGTATATTTGTGGCATAAGTTTTGGTAGACTACAGTCCACTTTATCAGATGCATTATGTTTGTTTTTTCAGTTAGAAGAAATATATACATGGGCATAGAAACAGGACTGTAGGCTAGGCAGTCTATCCGTCTGATCTAGCGAGTCTTTTTGAATGTGCTTAAAGAGGAACAAAAAGAATAAGCTGTAGAGGCAGACACCAGTCACGTACAAGTATCTGTAACGTTTCTATGTAAACCTCAAATAAAGACTCAGTCATCATTCACAACAGGATTCTCAGACAAAAACACAGTCTTGCTAGACTTGTTAAGCTAATCTAACACCTGTAGTGTGAGAGAAAACAGTGAGAGATATGAGGGCTGTGTATTTGAGTTTTGTGGGGAAACAGTTCTGGGGCTCTGGTGCCATCTAATGGTAAAAAGTGTATACTTGCTGATGATTCTTTATTCTTGAAAAAATTAGGACTTCAATTAAGGTCAGGAAGCTGAAATCCACTAAAAACATAACTGCTCAGGATGTTTGGGGCTAGAGGGGACTGGGACTGGGGTTCCCTTAGCAGTTTTGTGTCCCCTCCCCCAGCATAAACTTTTCAAGAAAGGGGATACTAAGCTGGAAAGAGGCCGAATCCCCACCAGGATCCCCACCGAATCCCCACTAAGGCCGAATCCCCACCAGGAAATTAAATCTAGATCAAACCATGTTTGAAAATAAACTGCACCTTTTCATCGAGGTTTCAACCAGAGGAAGTTCTCGTATTCTCGTGGTCTCACGAGAACAGCACTGCATTCACTGATTGGTTGTAAGGTATTTGCGTCATGCTCCACGGTGGGAAATTTGAACCAAGATTGACCCCCAATCCTCCCCTCCAAACTGAATAGAAGACGTGGTTTTTTGAAAAAGTAGTACTTTCAAGCAGGTTTGGCAAAGACGCAGGATAAGGGGGAGAACCAGGATGAATCCTTGTTGTCAATCAGGCAGTGGGGAGTTCTTCCTGAATCCTTGATATTTCGTGTGAGTATCACATGATTAATTGACCGTGGGGAATCGGCCTAAGTGTAGTCAGACACACATCCTAGACTTTATGAAAGCAGACTTCAGTAAGCTTGGGAAACTACTGGGTGTTATCCCATGGATAAAAATACTAAAAGAGGATTGGATAATGGATGGGAATTTCTTAAAAGTGAGATCTTGAAGGGACAATTTGAAACAGTGCTAATGAGGAGGAAAAATGGGAAGTGCCTAAGGAAACCTGGATGGATGTCCTAAGAACTTTCAACTGAGCTAAGATTTTAAAAGGGGGAAAATTACTAAAGAGGAATTCAAACAAATAGCAAGAACATGTAGGGAGAAAGTCAGAAAAGCTAAAGCTCACAACGAACTCAGGCTTGCAAGAGAAGTTAAAAAGAACAAAAAGGGCACAGAGCACAGAGAACCATTCAGAGGAAGTCTGCCTCCATGTCAAAACCTTGGTAATTCTTAGAGGTCTCCCACACAAATATTAGCCAAGGCCAACCCTGCTTAGCTTCCAAGTTTTGACAAGATCAGGCTAATCTAGCTAACACGGTCAGGGGAATCTAGCAATTGCTGGTATCTTTTTTAAAGTTGGGGAAAGTTCTCACGTGGTGGAGGGAAAATGGAAGCTGTGTAGTACTGAGGAAAGCAAAATGGTGCCAGTGTGGATGGAACCAGTGGTGGGATCCAAAAATTTTAATAACAGGTTCCGATGGTGGTGGGATTCAAACAGTGGCGCCGCCGCACACACGCACCTCCAGTCCCTATTGGGCAGGGAGGTTGCTTTAGTAACTCCTTCTCGGCACTCAGAAAAAATTAGTAACCACTTCTAGAGAAGTGGTGAGAACTGGTTGGATCCCACCTCTGCCTCTAATCCTCTAACCCTAACTTTAACCCTAACCTAAAGTAAGGGAAGCCTGAGCCTGTGCTCCCACCTCTGCCTCTAATCCTCTAACCCTCTAACCCTAACTTTAACCCTAACCCTAACCTAAAGTAAGGGAAGCCTGAGCCTGTGCTCTTGCCTTAACCCTAACCCTACCCCTAACTTTAGACCTCAAAGTAACACTAAGGGAAGCTCGAGGCTGTGCTCTTGCCTTAACCCAAACCTTAACCCTAGCCCTAACCGTAAACCTCTAACCCTAACCCCCAACCCTCTAACCCTCCAAAAATTTTAATAACAGGTTCCAATGGTGGTGGGATTCAAACAGTGGCGGCACCGCACACACCCACCTCCAGTCCTTATTGGGCAGGGAGGTTGCTTTAGTAACCCCTTCTTGGAACTCAGAAAAAATTAGTAACCACTTCTAGAGGAGTGGTGAGAACTGGTTGGATCCCACCTCTGGATGGAACCTTAAAAATGTGACCTTCGCATCAGTGTGGCACACAAATACATTTTAGTGTAATCTTTCCCAATAGTTTGTATCAAACCAGGTTTACAAAAGATCACATAAAATGTGGGAAAAACAATTGGGAGACAACATTATGTGGATGTTTAAAAAAAACCCCACTCTCATTTGCTCCCAAGCTGGAGCAAATCCTTGGTTTGGAAGCAGCCCAAGACTCTGGAGAGTCTTGCCCACTGATGGGGGGGATGGTGCCTGGGCCCCACCTTCACAGAGCTCCCCCAATTTACCTTAATTCAGCCAGCTGCAAAGAGTAGCTGACTGAAAAAGCAGCCTGGCTGGGCCACTGGCTGAACTAAGACAAGTGGGCAAGGGCGGGGGTGAGGATGGCCCCCTGTGGGGCCCTGCCATTGCATGGCCTTCTTGCCCCCCTCACTTACCTTAGTTCACCAGGCTGCAAAGAGCAGCCGGCTGAAAAAGCAGCCTAGCTGGGCTGCCCCCAACCCCACGGCCTGGCCCAGCCAAGCTGCTCTAGGCCGTGAGGCCTGGTTGGTGGGGTGGGGCTGGCCAGGGGCACCCAGCAGCAGTCTCCATCAGGCCTGGCCAGGCAAGGCCAGCCTGGCAGCAACTTCTGCTGGACATGGTGAGGTGAGGGGGGAAGGGGGAGGCATGTAGGGGCAATGTTCCACCCCGCACATGACCCCAATGGTGTGCGCCTGGGGCGCAGCGCCTCCCCCCCACCCCCTCCCTGTGGAAGCTACACCACTGGTCTTACCAGTCAGAATAGGTAGTACTAGATGAACAAATTATGAGACTCAACAAAAGGCTGCTTCATATGTTTTGAAAACAGTACTCCAGACCTGACACATGTATCTATCAGTCTTAAGTATCTAAATTAAGCTAGAAAGGGCTAATTAACTCATACGGACAGAAATATATTTACCGTCCCTCATATCTAAACTAGCATTGTTTTAAAATTATTCAAGTCTATTTTCATCTATATTGTAAGCTTTTGATGTCATGCAGATGGACAAATATTAAACTTTATGCATTCTGACAGTTGACCTCTATGTAACTGTCCAAAAGACCTCGGGATCACCACCAAAGATTAAACTTAAACTGTGCTTTGTAACAACTTTCTTTTTGCAATTTTCAGGCACATTGTGCCAAAACTATTAGCTGTTTCTTCACATCCCAATTGCAGTTAGAAAGTCTCAGATCCAACAATTACATGAAATCATCAAGTTCAGCTTAATAAAAATGTCTGAAAAATTCTATGATTTCATCTTTTGTTCTTGCAACCTCAATGTAAAATTATACCATGTTACGAGATTATAAATAAACTGGAAAATGTGTTAATGTCTTTCAACAGCTAGTTTTACAGTTTAAAAAGGAGCAAGAAATGCAAATTTTAGAACACAAGCTATTGTTTAGAGGATGAAGGCATTATTATAAATAGCAGCCATTATATTTTACAGTTTCCATTGGAGGAAGAAAACCTAAAAGACTGATATCATTTGGTTCCTTTTCCCCCTCAGGCTTCCCACTTTTTATTTCCTCCCTGAATGCTACTAGTGTATGCAACTTAACATCAATCAGTTCCACAGAGAACCACCACAGCCATTTTTACATTAGCATCCTGACTAACCATCAATCAATCTATATATATAAAAAGCAAACCGTCCATTTGTGAGTCATGCTCTAACTCCAAAGCCACTAAACGGATTGCTTTCAAATTTTCACTCAACAAGCCTTTCCAATGCGGGCAGGTTTTCAGATATTCACATTGCTGAAATTCAATAGCTGAGCCAGGTAAAACGTCTTTTTCCTGGCGCACCAGGCCATGAAGCTGGTTGTGTTTAACTATCATTATTAGAATGTCCGTGCAGCATGTCTGTGGCCTGAGGGGTTGGTATGCCCTTACAATGTTCACGCAGATAGCCAGAGATGAGCATTGAAAACAGTAAATAGGTAATACTGTTAGGTAATACGAGTGGAAGTGAAACACATACACACTTTGCCGTGTGAGACGTCAGGTGGGGTTCCCCCCCTTCACACGCAGGTAATTTTACTGGAGCTGGAGTTTGCCTTTTTCTTCTCAGAAAATCCGCAGGGAGGGAGGGCAAACCAACACTACTGGCTCTGCTTCTTTTGCATGTGGCCCTTTAAGAACCCAGGGAGCTGACCTCGATCTGAGCCCCTCACCACCCTGCCTCTGCTGCCTGACTGGGATAGCCTGCTTGCCTTACCCAAGCCAGTACTTTGCATGTCAACCAGCCTCATGGACAGCTGGATTCGCACTCTGGACAGTTCCATTATGGAATGGAAAGGGTTACCTTATACTAAAAAAACAAGACACCACCATATAACAATGTGAATTGAAAAGGGAAAGAGGGATTCCATTTGACCACCCCAAGAGGCTTTAGCTACGGATCTTTGGACCTGCATGGACATCTGTGTGGGTTACGGACTGTGATGAGGACAATTGCCACAGCAACGTGTGGCCGGGCCCCGCTAGTTACATATACATTCCTTTATCTATTGGGACCTGAAACAATCTTACTCATTGACATTTTAAGAAGAAGCAAGCAAGCAGTACTATAGCCCAATGGAAAAGGATTGGAGTGCTTCTCTTACATCAGAGACTAAGGACAAACAGGCAACAGCAGTCTATGGCAGCATAGCACCACTGTTGCACCAACTGCAACCATAACAAATTGAAACTTTATGACAATAAACACTTGCTCTGCAAGGGCCAAAAGTGGGTCTAGTGGGGGCATGACAATGGATTGGAAGCTAAGAGAGATCTTATGCTCTCATATGGTTCATCAATCTATATTTAATAGCCAAATCAAGCAAATCTGGAGAATGGAACCACAAATGAAAAAGACAGATCTTTCAGGCAGATCTAAAAAAAACTGGTTTTCAGAAAAATAAAAAAATAAAAGTAAAACAACTTGTTGGGAGGGGGGAGTTTAAAAACCTGCAAATGATAAAAGGAGCACCTGTAGCTTTAAGAAATGGATGCACTCAGTGGCCATTGCTAGGCAACTACAACAGGCTTGGCTTCTGTCAGTAAAAGGCAGGGAGAGAGGGGACAGGGCCCTTTCCAGGACTGTTTTGGCCTTTGAGGGAGGACTGATCAGGCCCGGCCCAGCAAGAAAACTTGATACTACATGACCTACTTGGATAAATGATTGGGACTTATAGTGTATACTGCTGTATTTAACATATTGTAAGTAGCATCCTATTATATAATTTCTGTACCACTTAGTGTGCTGTGTCTCTGAATGTGGGCATTAATATTCTCTAGAATTCACACAGATGTCAGTGTGAAAAAGATGTTGCAAAGACAGAATGTTTGAAAATTCTGTTGAGCCGTAAGGACAAACCATGTGCTCTGGAACACGTCAAGTACTTTCTTGCACCTATGCCCGGATGAGATGGCCATCTGTGGTGGCCAGAGGAGGCTCTCTGCTATTATTGACTTTCTCACAGAGAATTGATAAGTGCCTCAGGAAGTGATACAGACAGAAGTAATGATAGAATTAACTATTTCAAGAGATTCCCTTATATATTACAGCTTTAGGTAATTGGTCATTTGTGGACCTGCCCTAAGACTTAGAATAGAGATTACGGCATGAAATGTTTTACAGTGAAATCCGAAGAACACTTGGGAGTAAGTTGAACTGAATATAGGAGTAGGATTCCAATTAGCTTAGGATGGCACTTAGTTATTCTACATATTAAAGTCATATTAAGTCATTCTTTTTTCTTTTCTTTTTTTTAAAATAGTCTTTTGTGTATTTAGGTAGTCTTTTACGAACTAAGGGTTCCTGGAACACAGTTTGAAAAACCCTGGCTTAGAAAAAAATATTCTTGGGTCTGCATACTAACAAGTAGTCTGCAGTCTTAAATCTTGTAGAAACTGAACCAGGCCCTCAACACAATGCAAGCATTGGAAACCAGCAAGTATACACTTGCCTGAGGCACAGCCCACAATTTATTGAAAGCAGTAAAGTCTTTTAGTTCCAAGTCAGCAAGGAACCAAATTCTATCATTAAAATAATTTCCTACCCCACCCACTGGATGTCCATCACTTTGCACCAGATGACATGCAATTATACAATTTACTGCCTGCAGTTTCAGCCATACCTTGGCTAAATTAAGCAGAACTTTCTGTGAGAGTGAATGTATATGTGTTTATGTTCTGAAAATGGCTGCTGTTAAATTCTCTGGAGAATTTCCGCATTTAAAACAGTTTTAGCTGCCCTGTATTACATATTATCTTTAATGCACATCAATAAATACACTTATGTGAAGATAAAATTCGTACCAGCCTAACATTTTTCTGCTAGGTTGATCAGAGTACATCTAGAAGCAAGGGTAAATTCAGATCCAAAGATTGTGGCCCGTTCACATATTTCATTGTGAGATAGTAATCAAAGCTCCTTTATCCAGGAGAGGTAACTGTTCATTGTATGTATTGTATTGATATTCATTGCCCTGTTTCTTCATTCTGTAATTACCGTGAGTGTCAAGAGAGGCAGGCAATGAACAAACTAAATAAATGAAGTTGCCCCATCTGAAATTTTTTTCAAAAAAATTCCTTATAAGATGTGACTTTATTGAAAACTGCCTGGTGTCTTGAGGACAGTGGTTGTGGGGTATTTCGGTGCCATTCCCAGTGGGAAGCTGCTATAGGTTTTTGTGGTCTGCTTTTGTCAAGTCACAAGTGGGTCTTAAAGGCAAGAGATGTTCAGAGGTGTGTTTGCCATTGCCTGCCTCTGTGTAATGACCCAGTTATTTCATGGTGGCGTCCCATCCAAATACATACCAAGGCTGATTCTGCTTAGGTTCTAAGATCTGATAAGGTCAGGCTCACCTAGGCCATCAAGGTCAGGGCTTTGTTTTATTCAAGGGCACATCTACCCAAAATGATGCTCACGGAAAACACTACCCTCACCCCATTCACAAAACTTCACATGGATGATGGGGAACCTGTTCAACATGAGCCAGGCTGAGCCCAGCCTTGAACTGAGTGCTGGGTCTGACTGGCTCCAACTTTATACTGCTGGCTACACCCCTCAAGCTCCACCTGACCAGAGAGAAGATACATCCATGTTTGATATCTTTGCTAATGGAAACCATTATGTTTCTCCATATTCTGTTCTAACAGTAGCCTCTCATCCAGAGTACAGTTGCACAAAACAATTAGATGCTGTGGCACACCCATTTCCTTTAGAACCAGTCATAGCTTTTTGTTCTGCTCCCCAGGTGGTTATTTAGGTGCCTGCACCCGGCCAAAGCAGAATGTAAGACTCACTGACTCAGTTAACAGTTCAATACTTAAAGCTTTAATTGTAACAATGTTGACAGACCCTGACTCCTCCTGGGTCTAACTAAATAAAGGTTACTTTGTTGCAGAAACTTTCTGGAGTCTGGAATTTATTGTAAATACTGTGAGACTATAACATCTATAACTGTTTAACTTAAATACTGTGAATCTATAACATCTTTGACTGTCTAACTTGTTGCTGTCACCCAGCTTCCGTTGGCACCTAACTGCTGCTGTCACCCAGCTTCCGTTGGCCCCCAACTGCCAAATCAGACACAGGTTGCTGGGTAATAACTGCCGTAGAACACCAGCCCTAGGGCTTCTTAAAGGGACAGAACTAAATTCGGTTCCCTCCCACTGAATACTGTACAAAACATAGCTAAACCCATACTAACTGTGGGGAAACTAAAGGGGAAATAAACAAAGGCTCTGTGGGGGCATGACACTTTTCATGGTTTTAATGTTTCACTAGGGGAGTGTAAACCCATCAGCCTGGCAGCATTTCTGCACCTCCACCCTGCAGTGACTCTTCCCTACCACTGGAGGCCACTGTGGGTTTAGCCAAAACCACCTCAAAGGGCAGTGGTTAGATTCAAGTCAGCTGCAACAGTTTGGCCTGTGTGGTTATTTAAGCAGCTCATGACAACACAGGCCTACAGTCCAATTAGAATCTGTGTCCTAGGTTCGGTTTCTTTCTGTCGTTCAAGGCTTTCGTTTATTTTTTTTAAAAAAATATCTGCCTAAAAATGACTTTGGTTCTGGATTGATCTTGAAATTATTTTAATGAACGTTTTATTGGGTTTATAATAGTTAGTGACAGATTTTAGTACCTGTTGATTATTTGTTTTCTTTTGTGATGTTTGAATTTTATATATAAACTTGCTCACTGTAATTATAAGTTGAAAGCTACCACTGGTTCTTCTGTTATTTATTGTTTATAAAAGATTGGTTAATTAATACATTACTTGTCTTGACAACTGCCTGTGTTGGTAAGCCCAAGCAGGAAGCAAAGACAACATTCTTTAAGCCTCTGATGGGACACTGATGGCCGGGGAGGGGCAAATTCCAGATTGTGCAGGCCTGGTGGATTCTGAGTGACATTGACTTTACACCACACCCACAACTAAAACTTTGCAAAGCAAAGTTCTATAGATTAGTTATCTGAGTATTATTAATGGTGCATGTGATTAGTGATTATCACTATACCTGTTACTAGAGTGGGTTTCTTTTGGATGTCAATTGATGTGGGGGGTGAAGCATACAACAACACATAAGTTGTATGCATCAGTCCTGCTTTTAAAAAAAAGTTTTCCACCACCACCACCACCAGTGGGTGTCAACCAACTGCATGGCCCTTAAAGTGCCAGCTCATAGATCTCCAGCGGCGAGTGGCCTGGAGGGAAAAAAAATGCCCTCTCCCTTTAATAGATACTTGATGGGATGTTATTTAAGGTGATATTATTTATCTCTGGGCCATGAAAAGTTTCAACTTCCTGTTTACACACACAAAATCTCTGTTAAAGGTATATTTCTCTAGGTCTGTTGATAGTCTATGCCTGTAAGTCATTCCTTGAAGCCTGACTTCTGCTTGGGGAGAACTGTGTTTGGTGCAGGTTCTTTGAACCGAATCCTACCCCCTTCTCTCTAGTTGCTTTAAATTGTGGGAAGGATTAGCCATTCTCAGTGAAAAAGGCAACACAATCCACTTCAGTTGCAGATGGGAATTCTGCTTTGCAGCTTAAAGAATTGTGGAGGGGGAAGCAGTTTACTTTGGAGGAAGTGTACCTCCTTCACCTAGATGTTCTTTAAGCCCCTTTCTTGCAGTCTAAAGGATTTTGAGGGGGAATAAGAAGGAATATCTCCTCATTGTTTAAAGGAATCCAGAGTACGTTAAATGAATATCCTATTGAACATCCAAGTGGGAATAAAACATATTGGATGTGCATCCCTAACCACATGAAGATGTACATGTGGGTATGCTTCCAAATGCACATTGGACTTCATGCATGCACATCCACTCAAATGTTCACTTTACTGCTCCTCTAATTTAGATGTATGGTTTTTGCTTCAGCAGCTGATAAGTGGGCCAAAGGTGGCTTTTATGCATGGATCGTGTTGAGAAGGTTGTTGGGGAATGTTTGCAAAGTTCTTTAACAGGAAAAATAGCCTAAGCTGGCCTTTTGTTGCAAATGATCTTTTCTACCCTGAATATTTACCAGTACATTTTCATTTGTAAATGTAGTGTAACACTTTTCCTGGCATGGAATTACAATGTCTCTCCCTCTTTCTCCCCTCTCCTTCTCATCCTCTCTCTCTCTCTCACACCCCCCCCCCGTTTTTTAAAGAGAGCAGTTTCAAAATGGAAGGGTATGAGAGAAGATTACAAGACCTACCCAAATGATCTTGCTGTCTTTGATCTTAACAGCAGTTCTACATGTTTGAGTATATACAGCAGAAATAAAAGCAGGTTCTCATCTGTCATCACAGGTATAGGTTGGTGGGATGGTATTTAAGGAGGGGGTATAATCACTGCTTACAAATATATGGCACTAAGAAGAGGAATGGAAGCGAGAGTTTAGTGAGAGAAGAGTCTTAGAAATAAAGAGCAGGAACAGGGCAGATGAAAATGTGTCATCGGTGGAAAAGCAAGCTCTCACCATTTTAATGAGGTTCTGTAAATCTAGTCTAGACAAAGCCCTCAACATTATGCTGTAAAAATGATCCTATAATGGCACAGGATCAAGAAAATTCTTTAATGGGCATTATCCATCGTTCCTTTTTTGTGATTCTGCAGTTTATTGTTACTGGCTATGGGAGGCAGGAGTCAGTTATAACTTGAAGGCGCTTTTCACCGTTCGGGGGGTGGAGGGACTCGCAATAATCCTGTATACCAAAATGTGCAAAATTTTATTTATTTAAAACTTTTCTATCCTGCCTTGTTTCTTCAGATTCATGGCAGCTAACAATGGGGCAAACAGGCAGGGAGACATGTACTCCAAATTAGTAAACTAGAAATACACAATCAACAATTTTAAAGCATTCAGGATTTAAAAGACACAGAACACACAGGCTTAGAATGAAGACAGCCATATTGGCTGAAACAAATGTGAATCCAATACACACAAATGCTGTTTGAAAGACTTGAATACATTGTAGGCTGATCTTTGAGTTTATCTTGTTATACTGGGATCTTAATTGACGTTTTTGGCAGGAAAGGCTGCAACAATAAAAGCTGGTTGTCTTTTACACAGCAGTGCACCCTTACATTCTACTGAAATCTATATGACTTGGAGTACACATGATTGTGTTCTGGGTCTCTAGGTTCAAATTAGTGCTACTTTGTTTGAATATCCCATTATCTTTGCTTATCCTTAGAGCTGAATACTTAAAATATAGAGGGGCTTCTTTCTTCCTCTTTCATTTTTAACAATAATGAAAGGAAATGTGCTTAAGTAGGAGCAAAAACATGACCTTACACACGAGGTGTTTGCTGTATGGTGGAGATGAGTGTCCGTCATAGCAAGATTTCTTGTTCGGACATATTTCCTCTAGCCCCTCTTTCACATTTCACTCTCTTCGGGACAAGCAAAACCACTTATAGCACAATTTTAATTTTGCTTTGCTGCCAGAGCAGGACATATTTCCCTGTGGACACAGCTTTGCCCTTGACTTCTTCCCTCCACCCACAGCAAGCCTGCCTAGTCTTACTCCCCCCCCCCAACACACACATTCCCTCACTCTGCTTTGCACACTTCCCCCTTGGCTTCCTCCCTGTTATCGACTATTTTCCACTTCCTGTCCTGCTGTACTAGTTCTACTGCCCATGGCCTTCCTGCTCCTGCATGTCTTCAGATTTTTTAAAAAAATGAATAACCGTATTGACGAACTGATAAATTGATATTAACACGAGACTAAACAAAATGTAAAAATAATAAGAATAGTCAAATCAGTTCAAACACCTGATTTAAACCTGCATTTGATCAATAGTTTTATGCACAAGCAATCAGTGATTCCAGACCACACCAAGAAAAGACCTTTGGTCTTGACGCTTGGGTTTACAACACATCAGGAGGCAAATGATTGTGAAATTGGGGAGTTTAGCAAACAGCAGTTCACATTGACTTTTTGTGGTTTTGCAGTTTGCATGCTGCCATTACTCCCCCCTCACTTCCCACCATAAAAGATAACCAGTGTTCAGACAAAGTATATGGTTGCTGTAGTCAAGACTTGTTTTTTAATAGTTTGACTTTTTAATTGATAGATTGATATATCGATCTATAGATAAGATGAAAAATAAAAATTAAAGATTATATTAAAAATTAAAGGAAGAATGTGTGATAGAGAACCCATGAAACATCTCTCACGCGCGCCCCCAAGATGTAAGCAAAAAGCCAGCTGATGGTTAACACCTGCCCCGCTGGAAACAGGGTGGTGGGTAACAATGCCAAACATATTCCGAAACAAAGGCCATTTCCACACAACCACGCTGGGGGTTGGGTCGGCGTACATGACGCCGACCCCGACCTAACCCCCCCCCCCCCCCCCCCCCCCCCCCCCCACCCCCCCCCGGGCCCCCCCCCCCCCCCCCCCCCCCCCCCCCCCCCCCTGCGCCATCCCCCAAACGCCTTACCGTGTCCTCTGGCCTCCAGCACGTCGCACAGGCCAGGGGACACGCCCCCCCTGCCCTGCATGACAGCTTGGAAGTCAGAGGGCGGGGGGGGGTGTCCCCTGGCCTGTGTGATGCGCCAGAGGCCAGAGGACACGGCAAGGCGTTTGGGAAAGAGGGGGAATGGCGCCTTCCAGCCGCTGCCATTGGAAGCCGCTGTTTCCCAAAAACCTCAGGTTTTTGGGAAACAGCGGCTTCCAACGGCAGCGGCTGGAAGGCGCCATTCCCCCTCTTTCCCAAACGCCTTACCGTGTCCTCTGGCCTCCGGCGCGTCGGGAAACAGCGGCTTCGCGCCGCTGGGCGGGAGCGAGGGCGACACGGCTGCGATGCAGCTGCGCCCCCCAATGCGAACAGCTCCCTAGGGACGGCATTTTTGCCGTCCCTAGGGCACTGTTATTGGCCCGTGAGGAAAGGGCCAAAGACTCCCTGGCCAATTCTCTTTGAAGTCACAGGAGTCTCACTTTGCATAATCAATGAAATCCCTCATGACTTGATTCAGCACACATTGGGTGCTTCTTTTAGAGAGCAGTGATTGTTCCCACAGACAGCATCCTTGGAGACATCTTACATTCAGAACTTAGTGCTAAAGTGGTTACAGAGAAGGTATGTTTTTTTATTGTGTTTTTACAGAGTAACAATTTAATTATGGCATAATGTTTTGGCTGCAGCAAACTAATAGGAGTACTCTTTCAGAACTTAAACTTACCTGTGGAATTCACTAATTTCATCTTGGGAGAGGTTGCTACGCCTGCCTATACTGTCCATGTTATTATCTTTCTGAAACTGGTTAGGACTCCACTTCAGGCTGATCAAATGATACCATTTGGTTTACTCAGTGGATGAAATGTTCTGGTTCCTGAAAACATCATGTGAAAGATGAACCTTCCTCTTTACATAGTTACATAGTTTACTTCTAAATTGAAATTTCCTTCTGTTTTGATTCACCGACACAAACAGGGCTCAAATGAAACTTTAAGTAAGTCCAGAAGGATTTGTCTCAGGCATCATTGAGTCTTCAGTGGTAATCATGGCCCTACACAATTTCCACATCCAAATTCATCTCCTTTTCCTTATCCAGAAGTACAAGCAACTAGTACAATATATGAAAGACAATGGCAAATTCCTCATTTATGAGCTCCTCTGTAGAATTGGTCTTTCCATTTTTTTAAGCTTCAGCTGAAGATCCATCCCTACAGTTGGAAATGGAACTGTGATTAAATCCTGCAAACAACCCAAATCTTTTTCAACCTGTTAACATACACATACACACCCTACACTTATCCAACCACACGGCTCCTTCTTAGGCCACAAAGTTAAAGATATGTTTGAGGTTTTACCTTGAAGCCAGCAACTTTTATATTATAGAGTATTGGATACTTTAATTATTGTAGCAGAGCTACTTAAAGATGGAGATGCATTTTAAAAATCAGCTTTCCCATCACTTGGTGCTCCTTTCTACCCTTAAGTGCTGAATGAAGGATAGATGGAATACCATTCTAATTTTCTGGGAAACTGCCTGTATTCTAAACACTATGGTGTGACAGAAAGGTCAGCTCCTTGGCTGACAGAGAGATTTGCTTAAACAGTGTTACATGGATTTCCATTATCCAAGGATCTTCCCTGCTGCAATTAGTCTAATAGAATCAGAGAAACACTAATAGACTCTTAGGTCATCTTGAATATCCCAAAGGACTACTGCATCACTGGAGTGCTTTCCGCTTTGACCAGCCCAATTTCTAGCAGTTTCAGACATCCCACTTTTGATCTGCTCATCTTTCAGTTCTTTGATTAATGTCCTCTGAGTGAATAATTTATGCTGCGGATATTAAATGGGGGAAGATCCTAAAATCCCTCATTCCCAAAATTTGCAGACAAGCTGAGCATTAGCAGTTAGAGCAGCCTAGGCCCATCCACTACCCTCTTTTCCCGAGGCTGCACTACTAGAGATCTGATGGCAGCAGCCCCCTCCCCAGGGAAAAGCAAAGTGGTTATTACAGGCCGGATGACAGCCCTGTGTTAAAGCACAGTGGTTTAACACCGTGGAATACTGACTGCCCTCCAGCATATACTTTGGTCTTGTGTACAGGTTATAATCACATTAGGGAAAGATGACGTTGGTCTGGCAAAGACAACTTCTTGCTGTTCAGGCATTCCCACTGCTGCCTCTTCAGTTTCTCATCTACGTCTGGTGCCATCTGGCCAAATCCACAGGGGCTGAGCTAACAATAGCAAGCTCATTTCCTTGCATGCCACAGCAAGAGAAGTGGATTATGCTTACATTCCTTTAGAGGTGTGGAACCGTTATTTGGATGGCCAGCCCCCACCTCCACCTGCTGTCAACAGGGAAGGAAGGAAGGAAGGCTGTGTCTTTTGCTTTGTGGACCTAATGACTGGGGCATTGTTAGCATTGCTAACTGACTAGAAGAAAAGCATAGGCTTACCCCTGTACCACTAACAGCAGCTTGATATTTAGAAGTCAGCAAATGAAGCATTTAGTGGCAGGAGGAACAACACTGACAATAAGATGATGAAGCAGAGGAACGGGGGCTGGCAGAAAACAAAATGCTGACAACTGTTGACATGAGATTAGCATAATTATAAAGGGCAGTTTTGTATGTTTTGTATTTTCAGGATAAGAATTAAAAACAAATAACATGCATCATGGAACATAATATGACTAAAATAATATACTAAAATGCATATATTCAAAATTTTGTCATTAACTCTTGATTTGTTTGTTTTACATACAGTTATATAACAGTATGAATTGTGTAGTAGTCTGGGACTACATTGTTCTGATCCAAGCAAGTTTTTTTTTGTTTTCCTCCCCTGCACTTGTGTGAGATTTCTCCCTTATAGTGCAATCTTAGGAACTGATTTTTAGGAATAAGTATCAACAAACTCAGTGGGATTTACTTTCAGGTATAGGATACGTTTGAGCTGATCCTTTACAAAACACTGAAGTCAATGATAGTAGAAACGAATGCCTAAACCTAAAAGAGTTCTTTGAGTAATCCCATAGGGGAGAAGATATATTCACTAAAAGGACAATTCTGCAATTCTGTCAGAATAAAAGGTAATTTTGGGTGCTGTGTGGTTTCCGGGCTGTATGGCCGTGTTCTAGCAGCATTCTCTCCTGACGTTTCGCCTGCATCTGTGGCTGGCATCTTCAGAGGATCTCTGAAGATAAAAGATAAAAAAAGATAAAAGGTAATTATCTCCTTTTCCTGTAGAGCCAATGTGGTTAAGAGCAGGTAGACTCTAATCTGGAGAACCGGGTTTGATGCCCCACTCCACATGAGTGGTGGAGTCTAATCTGGTGAACCAGATTTGCTTCCACACTCCTACATTCCAGCTGGGTGACTTTGGGGTAGTCTTCTTTAGAACTCTTTCAGCCTCACCTACCTCAAGTGGTGTCTGTTGTTGGGAGAGGAAGGGAAAGGAGTTTGTAAGCCCCGTTGAGTCTCCTTACAAGGGGGGGTGGGATTATAAATCCAAACTCTTTTTCTACCACTGTTGTCGTACAAAGGTAGTGATTAATCACATTGCCTTTAAAGATAACACTTTTATAGCCCTGAAAAGGAAATGAATTGCTCAGCAAGCACATGTCAATTGCCTTTCAAGTTCCTTTTAAATTCGTCTGGCAGGTTGTGAGTCATATTGTTTTCCCAATGAAGGGAAATGGGGCTTTTGTAAATAATGCTAATGAATGCCTGATCTATCCACTCTGGAAGGGGGACTTTCTTTTTTAAAAAAAAGTATTGATAAAGTTCAATTGATTACTTTATTGTATCTTAGTCAATTGTTTGGCATATTAATACTGTGATTTCAAAGACTCAGCTACATGTGCTGGAGGGACTTCCACATGGGCATAGTGGAAATCCAGGAAATGTGTATCTCATTCCCCAAAAAGTTTAAGATTAAGCCCTGAGTGTGACCTCTTTCATGTGTTGAACCAGTCACAATTTGGTAGAGAGGCAAGGCAGCCAAAGGAGATGTAAAATCTTGGACTGGTCCTGATGAGGTATCCTTGGCATGAATGTTGAAGTGTGTGTGGTATAAACAGCATCTCAACCCAGATCTAAGATGACAAAGACTCCCAGCTGCTAGCCCTCTGCCTGTAGATGAATACTTTTCCTTGCTGTGAGCTGCTGTTTAAATTACCTCACATTAAAGGGTTATCTTCAAAAATGCTAACCAAAAAAACACATTTTTCACCTTTTTATGAAATCTCTGCAGGGGGAACCAGAAGAATAGCCCTGAGCTTTAAAGGACAGTGTTAATCTTCTCTGAGACAGGTCTTTCCCCCTCACACTGGTCAGTTTCCCCATTATCATAACTTCTAATTTGTAGAGATGTAAGTTAAATACATCCATCCTCAACTAGTCCAGGCCAATCTGGTTTCCATTTACATTAAACTTCCAGTTGAAGAAATAAAAAGCAGTTTGTAAATTGCCCAGACCAGGAGTACCTAGAGGGTTTTGTTGTTGTTTTTAGAAAAATGGATATTTGGGAGAAGTGGAAATTAATGCAGTACTTGCTTTCATATCAGACCTAAAGTTAATTTACTCATTAGTGACATAAAATGTATCATTTCTAACTTAGCTAGCACCTACAATTGTATAATTTGGCATATGTACATAACTGGAACATATAAAAGGCTTCCGTTTTCTACAGTCAAATTAGCTATGCTCAGTATGTGACAAAAAAACTGCAAACTGCTGCTCCTACCATGTTTCTTAATTTGTGCCATCTAAGAGGTATGTAAAAATAAAACAATTATAGTAAATAGACGAAAATGTGGTATACAGTCACAACAGAAGGACTGCCAGCAGACTGTGTATCAAGTTAAACTTTATAACATCAAAAACCCTGAAATAAGGAGCTTTTCTCAAGCACAGTATAGCATATCAATTGCTGTCAAAAGTATTCACATTTAAACAATAGCCATATCCTTGAAAGTTTGCTGCATTTGTGTGCAGTATACATGTGACACATTTTAAGTTATTTATTTACTGAATTTATAACATACCTTTCTTCCCAGTAAAGACCAAAAGGGCTTATATTATTATTATCAATTCCATTGTATCATCACAGCAACCCAGTGAGGAAGCTTAGACTGAGAATAAATGATACTCCCAAGGTCACCTGGCAGAGATGGGATTTGAACCTAGTTCTTCCAGATCTTAATCCAAACTCTCACCAAAACACTACATTAGCACCACACACACACACAAAAACACACCTTATTGAGAGAGGCCGCACACATGATTCGCCTGTGGCCCTGCCAGCCTCCTGTAAACTGCAACCTGATTGGCCCTTGCTAGGTGTCCAGAGCTGGCCTGTGTCCCAGCTGCTTCGTCTCCAGCTGAGGCTGACTAGGGGCTCGCATACTGGAATTGGCACTGGGGCTGGGGCTGGCTCTGGGCACTTATTGTCAACATTTCAGTCATTCTAAAACAGAAAACATTTCCTAGGAGGTGTTTCCGCAAATTTTTCATTACAAAAATTCAGGGGGGGACCCTAGGCAGACCCCCATTTTTTCTGTTCCCTCAGTTTTTCATATCTTTAAGCATGGAAAATCGGGGGGGGGGGGGGGCGGGAAAACAGCCAGTTGGCTGAACTAGTTCTAAATAATACATGTAGATAGAGAGAGAGAGAGAGAGAGACAGAGACAGAGACAGAGAGAGACAGACAGAGAGATGTCATTACTTCAAGGCATGGACATAAACCTAGTCAGTTGCTTCAGCCCAAGTAAGCACGCACCCTTTCTTTTCTCTTTAAGAACCATCCTGATTGTGGCAAGATGTGTGCAGAGCAACTTCAGCGGTTCAGTGAAGCTCACGTCCTTTGTTCCTGTTTTGTTGTTATCCTTGTTCAGTTTCCAAGCCATGCTGAGTTCACACTGGGACCTCAAAAGCAGGATAAGGCTGCCTTAAGAAAAGACAGTGAGGAGCTGTCTGAAATGGAGTGACGGTTTGTCATGCCATCTTCAGTCTGATGCTTAATACTCTTGCTGAGTCACTGTGGCAGCAGACAACAGATTCTGTGGTTACTGCAAACAGAAGTTTTGCAAAGGGAGAATTTTTACATTTACACTGACTTGAATTCAGATGTTCCCCTCATTACTACCTAAAAGTAGCAGACAGAGGCCCCTTCCGCACACGCAAAGTAAGGCATTTTCAAACCACTTTCACAACAGTTTGCAAGTGGATTTTGCTATTCCGCACAGCTTCAAAGAGCACTGAAAGCAGTTTGAAAGTGCATTATTCTGCATGTGCGGAATGAGCCTTAGTAAAAAAAATGATAGGAGAGGCTTGGGAAAAACATTAGCTGCACTGCCACCTCCATGCCAAGCAAATAATCCTCAAAACTGTACAGTTCTCTCTCCAGCGTGGTGTAGTGGTTAAAAGTGGCGGAGTCGGTTATGGAGAACCTGATTTGACCCCGCACTCCTCCACCTAAAGCCTGCTGGGTGACCTTGGGTTAGTCACAGTTTTCTCTCAGAACTCTCTCAGGTCCACCTACCTCACAAGGTACCTGTTGTGGGGGGCTTGGTGGAGAAGGGAAGACAATTGTAAGCTTCTTTGCTTAGAAAAGAGCAGGGCATAAAAACCAGCTTCTTTTATCTTCTACCCCTTTTTATGAATGTGTATGTATGTACCACTTTTGGGTGCAAGTTGTAGATGGGAAACAGGATTTTGTCCTCCAGAAAATGCTTTCAAGGAAATGTCTAAGAAATCAGCTTCTTCTGACTATGGGCTGTGGAAAAGTGATGCATAATTCCTCATTCTTTATGCCTCTGGAAGATCCCTCTGAGAATATGCTGTTGATCACTAATACTTCCCCAAAGGCAGCATTTTGTACATTTAACATTTGTCATTTATTTAGAGTCAGTAGTTCTGTTTTATTCATTAGCAAAGTGAATCTAGTGTTTGCTCACATGTCAGCCTCCAGTTCTTTCCTTAGCCTTTGGGTATTTGGTTTATTTCTCTACAGAAATATGTTGTTTTAGTAAAGCCTTTGAGAATGTCACCAAAATTGAGACACAATTCCTCACAGGCCCAAGCTATACTTGACAGCAGCAGGCCACATACTTTGAATGTGGGTGTGCTATCATATCTAAATTGGGAGAGGGATACTAAACTCTGTTCCACAGAAAGATGATAGTTTGTCAGTTGAGTGCAATTGTTGATAAAGCTGTATGCTTCTGCATTAGAATATAGTCTCGAACAAATATGAGAATTATCAGTCATTTTAATGCACTGCCTTTTGTTAAAACCATTATATTGTGCATTATTGAACATGGTACTATGGTACAAGAGCATTTATGCCAAAATGTATTTTTACTTTCAAACTTTCAAATGGATTGGGAGAGGAGGGCGAGGTAGGCACTAGGACCCAGGTGGAGCATTCTACAACAAAGATGATCCAGCATGCTTTGTTCTGTAGTGGAGGAATATACAATCTACTATCATCTTACTGTGGAATCGAGTATGTTTAAAGCTCTAAGGAGTATCTGGACCCTCTCCTATCTGGCAATTTCGTCCGCAGCTCTTCTCTAAGTTCACTTCCAGGATATGGGCATAACTGGAAAAAAAAAAGGACTTGGAAGGATTGACTGTGGGGATAAAGGTGACCTTTTGCACTTTATGTTGGGCACAACCAGATTTAAAGATATAAGCCTACTGCCATCACACATTGGTGTGGCCTTAGTTATGTGAGCAGTTTATTTACTTTTAAAGAAATGCATTCATTTGTTTTCTTTAAATATTTGTATCTCACTTGTCCACCAGATTTTGTAATGGTTCAAAACAATAATCAAAATATTAATATCAAGAAAAAAATTAAAACAATAAACAGCAGTTAGAGCAGGAGAAAAATAAATGGGCAGATCCAGTAGCAGTAAGCAGAAAATTAGAGAATAGCATCAGAATAAAGCCAAGACAATGGCAGTAACAAAGGGAGCAATCATAAGTAGTCCCCCTCAGAAGCAAGCTGCATGATATTCAGCGGAGCTTACTCCCAGGAAAGCTTCCTTAAAGATAGCAAACAACTTTGCCTGGAGTCTAAATTACAGCAAAGATGGTGCCCCAAACAATCTTCCGAGAGAGATTGTTCCATAAAAATAGTGATACCACAGAGAAGTCCTTTCCTTCTGTTATTCCCATCTCCAATTTGTTGGTAGGGATCCTGGAGCAAACCCTTTGAAGGTGAATGGGCTGGGCTGGGCTGGGCTGGACTGGACTGGACTGTGAATGGGCTGGACTGTGCAGAAGAAAGCATCCTTCAGGTACCCCCTCCCAGACTGTTGTTACTGCTTAGCGTATTAGGTCTGGTGTGTAAAGAGAAGTTCTGTAAAATGTGACAACTTCTGGCATGTTGGATGCAAATGTTCTCTGACTTCAGGGAAATCCTTTCATATTTAATGTGATAGAAAATTCACCAGTTCAGAACACACCAGAGAGAGTTAAAACATTCTGCAAAACATCTTGCAAGATTTCAGTATTTACATTTATCTTTGAAATTCTTAGGCATTTTTAAAAAATGCTCACTTTGAGTAATATGTTAATTTTATCAATTACTTTCGAGGCAATAATTTGCCAAATACATTTACATCCTTATAAATGCTCCAAATTCAGCAAAATTAATAATTAGGAATGTTTACAAAAATTAATTGAGAAGGAAGAAGTAAATTGTACCTCATTCAAATACTTACTTGGATAATTCATGTGAGAAGTTTTTTTATTGTGCTTTTTTCATAGCATTAATCAAATAGCCTGTTTCAATGGATACATTGTCTTCAATAAAGACATTATATTTAATATTTTGTTACTGCGGGGTATAATTGCCATAGAGTCCACCTTCCAGAGCAGACTTTTTCCCCAGGGTATTGAGCTCTGTAGTCTGGAGATCAGTTGTAATTCTAGATCTCCAGATCTCACATGGAGGTTGCCAATGATTGGACTAGTTGGTCTCTCTCATATTTCAAGAAACTTCCTTATATTTAATACTAGCAGCAAAGCCCATTGCAAGGGAGATGCAATGGGCCCTGGCAAACGGTGTGACAGTAGGCATCTCCCCCTTCAATGCGGTTTACTGGGGGAGTTTTGGCACCATGCCCCCTACTTCCATGCACAACTTGTGACCTACCTGGTCCTGGGTCTGTGATTGGGGGGTGGGAGAGTTTGGGAATGTTTGGCTTGGGGGAGGTCAGAAGGTGATGGTTGGGGAGGATGGAAAGGAGTGGGTTGGGTGGGGGAGGGTGAGAAGGTGAGGCATAGGGTGGGGTGGGGGTTGAAAAATGAGGATTGGGTAGGGGAGAGTATACTGCATGAGATCCAGTTAAGGTTCAAGGACCCCTCACAAAAATAGCCATTTATCTCTGTTGAAATTCATTTTGTTAGTTTTGATCCAGCTCTCTAATCTGTCTAGGTCATTTTGAATTCTCACCCTGTCCTGTTAAGTATTTGTTACGCTTCCTAATTTGGTGTCATCTGTAAATTTGATTACCATGCCCTCTATTCCAGCATCCAAATCATTGATAAAAAAACATTGAATAACACTGGGGCCAGGTCTGGGATATGGATCTCAGAAGGGTATCCTGCCATAGAGTCCATCCTCTAAAGCAGTTATTGTTCCAGAGGGACTGTTCTCTGCAATCTGTTGTAATTCCAGGAGATCCCTGGGCTCCACCTGGAAAATAGAAAGTCTATTGCTTATTTGTCTATTGGAGAGTATTCCTTGTGTTTATTTAAAGTAGGGCAAGCAGCATGCCTGCCAGCAAAACTATGTGCATGGTTAAAAACAAGTGTTTTTATCTTGCGGAACAATTGTGCAAGGAATAAAATGCAATCGGTTCACTCACTCCCTGATTGTCTGGATAAACTTGGTGTGGTTTGAGGCCTACAGGCAGCCAATCAGGCAGGTAACGGCGTATCTCTGTATTATGTAATATGCTTCTCTATGCAAAAGAACCGTTCTAGTGCAAAAGGCATGAGCCCTTTGCGAGATTATTTACTGTAGATACAAATACAAACAGAGCAGTTTCATATGTCAGTTTGATTCACAGCCAGCCACCTCCTCATGGAAACTCCCAGTTTGCACTGGTAACTGTGATAGTATCTCCTGGCAATTAAGAAAGCAACAAAGTATATAACTTTTGAAACAACAGTGTTATTTCTTTAATGGAATTCATGGGAGTTTCCCATAAATGCTGCTTAATTGTTCAGTGCTATCTGGCGATTGTGCTGGCACTACTTTCATCCCACTGCCACATGCACTGATAGCCACTTCTCCTTCCACCCCTCCCCCATATAACATTCTTAGAACTTTTCACTGCTGTGTGTATGGCCCTTTGATAAGTTCAAATGAGAATAGGGGTGCATTACTGTTTAACATAAAACAATGTAGTACTTAAAACTAAAGCTGAGAGACAGAAAAGACTGTGGGGTGGATGAGTGGGAATCTAGTTACCACAGCAAGGTTGTTGGATAGCAGTGAACAAAAAAGGAAACCAGTAGAACAAGTTAACATTGCGCTATTTGCAAGGATTTTCTTCTGTTCCGTAATAAGGGCTTAATTTGAATGGAGGTGCTGGGCTTAGACAAAACATTTGCTCTGCACAAGCAGATTTCTTAACTTCTGCTGCCACTTTGTAGAGGCCATGCACAAATATAGACTAGAATATGTTACAGTTCTTCTCCCATCCAAATCCTAGGGATTAATTTAGCATGTCTTCAATAAAGCTTTTCCATGCTAACGACCTGTGTACATATTTCACATATTAGAGCATGGCTCACCAAAAGTGCTGATCCTTTACAAGTGAATCATTACAGCCCAACCCAATCATCTGGGGTCAAAGAACATGGTTTTTGGGTTAAGAATGAAGTAGCAATAGCAGTCTGTTCGGCTAGAGCCACAGTGCTATTATACAGTTACTTGGGCAACCCAATCCAGAGCCCCAGGTGGTTGGGGACGGTGCCACTGTGCGCTGCACCACTGCCTCTAGAGGGCTTTCCTGCAGCAAAGGGAGGAAGAAAAACAAACAAAAAACCCTTTCTGTCAGAAAGCCCTCAATAGGGCTTCCAAGCCCCAGGAGCAGCAGTGGCGTAGTGTTAAGAGCAGGTGCATTCTAATCTGGGAAACCAGGTTTGATTCCCCGCTCTGCCACTTGAGCTATGGAGGCTTATCTGGGGAATTCAGATTAGCCTGTGCGCTCCCACACATGCCAGCTGGGTGACCTTGGACTAATCACAGCTTTTCGGAGCTCTCTCAGCCCCACCCACCTCACAGGGTGTTTGTTGTGAGGCGGGAAGGGAAAGGAGATTGTAAGCCCCTTTGAGTCTCTTACAGAAGAGAAAGGGGGATATAAATCCAAAACTACTACTCCTCTTCCTCTTCCTCTTCCTCCTCCTCCTCCTCCTCCTCCTCCTCTTCTTCTTCTTCTTCTTCTTCTTCTTCTTCTTCTTCTTCTTATTATTATTATTATTATTATTATTATTATTATTACTATTATTATTTATTATTAACTGGCCCAAAGTTGGAATAGAGGCTAACTAGTGTCAGCTCCATCCCCAGGAATGCTGCCAGCATATCCCCGCCACACCGATGAGATCAGTGACAGTGCAGGAGCACCAGAGGCGGAGCTTCCATGGGGACATCTGAGGACAAATGCCCTATTCTGAAAATCGCCCGCCCAAACTTCTAGCCGGGGCTGCCTGGCTTGTGCCGCAGTGGGCAGTCACCTGTCTGCGCCACCACACTGCAATTCTGTGAGCCCTTGGTGCCAGAGTCAGCAGGTCAGGGAAAGGGGGCGGGTGCAAGCCTCCCTTGCCCCCAGGCACCTTTCCTCCACGGGATTTGCACCTCGGGGCTCTTTCCCCTTCTGTTTGCTTGGGGAAGGGGGGGCCTGAAAAAGGCTTTCCATGACAGTGGCAGCCCAGGAGAGACTGACAGGTGTCTTCCTGTTGCCCTGTTCTGGGCCTCCAGGAGACAAACACCTCCCCACCACCACAACGCCTGCCTGTCTGCCTGGTCCATCGGGGTGGTGGGTGAATGCAGTGTGATAGCCTTTCTGGAGCCTGCCCACCCACCCCTTCTCTTCCTGCTCTTGGTGGCAGCAGCTCTTTGCGAAGCCAGCAGACTGGGGGCAGGTGGCTGCAGCTACTTCCCCTGTTGTGCGTTGGCTTTCTCTTTCTCTCCCTCTTTTTCAGTGTCTCTTTCTCCCCCTCTTTTTCTGTCCCTCTTTTTCTGCCTCTCTTCCCCTCTTTTTCTGTCTCTTTCTCCCTGTGCAGTGGCGCAAAAACATGCTTGAAAAACGTGGATCCTCATGGAGCCTCATGGTTTTCCCACTTGAGACATGTGTTTAAGGGCTTGAGCTGTGATGTGATTGTGATTTTGGAATGACCAAGTTGAAAAATCATGAGGATCCATGAGGATCCATGTTTTTCAAGCAGGTTTTTGTGCCACTGCAGAGCCACGGAGCATGGGAGGTGTGATTGCTGTGCTCAGACATGTGGCTAAGGGCTTGAGCTGTGTCATGATGGTGATTTGAGGGTGACAGTGCAAAAATCATAAGGATCCATGAGGATCCATAAGCATGTTTTTGCGCTGCTGCGGTGCCACAGAGCGTGGGAGAAGTGATTGTTGTGTTAAGACATGTGGTTAAGGGCTTGAGCTGTGATGTGATGGTGATTTGGGGGTGACAGTGCAAAAATCATGAGGATCCATGTTTTTCTAGCAGGTTTTTGTGCCACTTCGGTGCACAGAGTATGGGATGCATGATTGTTTTGGTGCTGCCTGTAGGCTAGGACATGCTCTATATAGTTTCATGGTGGTTTGTTTCATTCCAACTCAAAAATCATATGAATTCATGAGGATCCCTTTAGATCCACCTTTAACCTTTTTTCTTTATTTAATAACATTGGCAGATCTATCCTATGTGGTTACTCCGGTGTATGTCTCTCCCTCCCTCCCTCCCTCCTTTCCTGTGCTGTGTTTCCAATACTAGGGGGCAATTGGGGGTGCTTGATATAATACCATAAAATGTTTTCACAGCAGTAATAGTTTTTAAAGTCATATGACACTTAAAACACTTTAATGTGTTATAACAGTTGTTAATTGCATTTTGAAAATGTTGTCAAAAATTATTTCTGCTGTGTGACATGGACCATTGCTGTGTTCAGATTTGTGAGTTGGAGCATATTCTATAATGCGATGGTGACTTTGAGATAACCTGGTGCAAAAATTTTTTGGTCATGGTGAGGAAGGGCGGCCACCCATACCAGGGTGGGGACTCAGATTTTTCCCGAGGCTCCATTTTCCATAGCTATGCCTCCGAGGAGCACCCAGTGCTGTGTCCAAACATCCCGGAGGCCCACGGCATCCACCCACTGGCATGTTTGCCCCTCTGCCAGGGTTAGTGCCCCCAGGAGGTAAGGACCCGCACCACCTCGAAAAGAAAATTTGCCCCCTCCTTCCTGGATTGGGCCAAAAGTGTATGTATGTAAAATATTTTACCCCATCTTTTCTAAATAGCCCAAGGTGACTTATGAGACCGCAAAAGAAAAACATCAGATAGCATCAAGCAGTGAAAAACCTAAGCCAACAATTATGAGACAAGCACAGCCAAAAATAATCAGTGAGGAATGTTCTATCTGGAGAAGCTTGCTGAAAAATCATGTCTAATGGAAGCCTAATGTATGTATGTGTATGTATGTAAAATATTTTACCTAGAGAAGGCCTATTGAAAAATCATGCCTAATGGAAGCAAGTGTGAAGTCTTCTAAACTGCTTCAGGTAACCATAATGGAATAGGCTTGAAAATGGGACAAGACTGAGCCGTATGGGGGAAAAACTGTAAGGAGAATGAAAAAGGTGAACATGTTCATAGAAAGTGGAAGTCTTCCAATTTGAAGCAGAGAAGAATCATTACCTTGAACTGAGATCATCTCACTAACCAAATGTAACTGCTCCAAAGATGTGGAATATTAGCATAGTGTTTGGTACCTGAATCTTCAAATTTGTCTTCAAGGGCAGTGCTGTACAGAGCATGTTGCACTAATCCAGGTTACATAAACCTAGGCCACAATGGATAGGTCTGATGAATGTAGAAGGGAGAATAATTTCTGAATCAAATGCAGATTTAAAATTGCCACTGCATCAAGTTACTGCTCTGTGAGGGGGAAACCAGAGTATTGTTTCCCTGTTCAAACTACAGCCATTTGTTTTTCTGTAAGAACCCTTTGGATCTGATTATGCAAGCTCCCAGATGACAAGAGATCTCATCTGACAGAATGAAAAAGCAGCAAGTTCTCATCTACACATAGAGCAAGTTGGCTTATTTATGCAAATATAAGACAATTGTCCAATAAAAGATATCATCTTGCAGTTACAGCAATGGCTGTCTATGCAGACAGAGTGTTGAAACAGCCTTTCTCCATTGCCAGCCTCACCCTACTTCTTTTTTTCTTAATATTTGATATCAAGAGAAGCCTGGGATCACTTTAGGCATGGCAGAAAGAAAACAAAATGTGTAAAGGCCACAGAACCCCCTGCATCAACAGGCCCCTCCACCCATCAATCAGTTTGGCTCAGTTTACCACCTAGAGTGGGCATGGAAATGCTTAAACATGCATCTAGAAATGAAACTTAAGAAGAAAAGCTGTTCTAGTAGCATTTTTAAGCTTACCAGAAGCAGAAAGAAGCCCACAGTAAATATAAGCTGACCTGAGAGTAGTGTTTTCCGATAGACCCGTGGTGGCGAACCTATGGCACTCCAGATGTTCATGGACTACAATTCCCATCAGCCCCTGCCAGCATGCTGGCCATGCTGGAAGGGGCTGATGGGAACTGTAGTCCATGAACATCAGGAGTGCCATAGGTTTGCCACCACTGCGATAGACAGTAAAATCAGCCACACAGATGAGTCCATAGGAGTGCTGCTCCAGCATCCAATCACCTTTCAGGAGGGCGATGAGATGTTGGAGGGAATACCTGAGAAGGAGGAGTTGAGTTCTGCCTGAGGGAGAGAATAGTAACAGATCAGTTCTGGCTCAGGAAAAGAGCAGAGTGAAGGGTAGCTGTGCCTGAAAGTGCTGCACAGTGGTTTAGCTCTGTCTCTAAGGAAGAAGTGAGTGATTGATTGTTAGGCCTGTCTCTGCTGTTGAGCAGACCTTGTATAATTTAGTCTGACTGTGGGGTAAAGGCAGGTTAGTACATGTAGATTCCTGGGTGAGGAGCCAACCTAGTGGCTAGTCAATAATAACGCCTGAAAGTGTTACCTCAGCTTGTGGGTTCTGTGGGGCAAAACTTGAAATGAGTTTGCAACAACAAATTTTAAAAAACAAAATGGTTTACTTTCTTAACATATAACATCAACATTTAACCTCACACTTCAAGGTCCTGTTCAGGTTGCATTTTCAAGTCCTTATATTTACAGTCTACTGATACTGCCAAGTCCAATTCTTCTTTGCAAGTGGGTTGGCTCCTGAAGACTCCAAGGGCATGGTGAACAGGATTCAACATGATGAAGGTTTCCAGGAGAACTCTCACCCATTACAACCACAAAAAGGAATCCTCCAACATTTACAACATAGCAAAAATAAACAACTACCTTCCCAGTAGTTCCCAACAATATTGCAGTTTACCTTAACAAGGTGTTAAGGGCTTATACAACCACGGTCCGAGTCTGGTAGCC
Source organism: Sphaerodactylus townsendi (assembly GCF_021028975.2). Classification (NCBI taxonomy): domain Eukaryota; kingdom Metazoa; phylum Chordata; class Lepidosauria; order Squamata; family Sphaerodactylidae; genus Sphaerodactylus; species Sphaerodactylus townsendi. The sequence goes on from NC_059431.1 coordinate 65,107,559, forward strand.
TTGTCTCCTCCAAACTTCATGAGGTCTGCTGCAGCCTTCTGCTGCTTTGAGTCTCCACCCCTTTCTGGGTCAACCCATTCTGAGCATGGGGGTTACAAAAGCATTGTAGAAAAGTCTAACACAGGGGTCCCCAAACTTTTTAAACAGGGGGCCAGTTCACTGTCCCTCAGACTGTTGGAGGGCCGGACTAAAAAAAACTATGAACAAATTCCTATGCACAAATGATTGTAAAATGTTTGATTTCACCTTTCAGCCTTTCTGTCAAGGTCTATTTTTAGAACAGTGACCAAAGTATGTCAAGTACAGGGTGGGCTCCAAATATTGTTGGGGAGGCTGTGGAATACCTTCCCCTGTAAAAAAAAAAAGCAGAACTTTCCCAATGAAGCATTCCATCTAACCCAGGATTAGGTATCTTCCTGGGTTCTTCCTCCCTAGCAGCCAGCGAGCGACTCACCAGCCTGGCTGATGCCAATGGGAGTGAGGCGGAACAGAGAGCCTGAGAGCAACACATGGAGTAGCCGAGAGGGAAGGGCGGAGCAGGAGTTGCCAAGTGTAAGGTTTCCAACTCTGGGTCAGAAAATTCATGGAGATTTGGGGGTGCCATCATGTAATTGCAATCAACAGCCGTTGGGGCCGGTTCCTCCTCTCTCTCGAGCCCCCACTGCACATGAATGGAGCCATCGCCGCCATGCCTGGTGGGCCGGATAAATGCCTTCAGGGGGCCACATTTGGCCCCCGGGCCGTAGTTTGGGGACCCCTGGTCTAACAGAATACTGGAGTCACATGCCTGGAATCAGATGCGCTTCTGGAAAGATTTCTCCCTTCTTCTTCCCCGAAAGAGGAGAGACAAGCACATATAGGCTGCACAGATACTTAGACTGAGCACTTGCATAGATAGAGTTATTCAGTAAAGTTCTACAAAACAACTCACTTGCATCTCTGCCCTATTATTTGTTCTGCTAATTCACTGCAATGCAAGCCTGTGCTACAGGTTTGTTCATTTAAAACCTATATATAACCTATATATATAACCTATATAACCATATAAAACCTATATATAAATTAATAAATCTTAGTTCATAGTTTAATCCATCCTCAGCAATCTCATTAATTTCCTGGTGCATCACAAAACTTACCTGACAGCAGCAAACCCAAAGCCTATGCACTTGCGACCTGTAGAGTATCTGAAAACTGAGGGAGAGGTTTATAGTTAAAAATGAACCTAGATCCCCAAAACCTTAGGAGGCTGTATGCATCTCCTTAGTAGAAAAAAGAAAATCTTGTCATGGGTTTCCAACCTCCAGGCAGGGATTGGAAAATTCCTGGAATTAACACTGATCTATGCATCATTTTTTTTCTATTAGTTTTCAGATTTGGGTTTATTGGACCTGAAAATTTCTATAAAAACTGAAAAAATGAAAACCATATCAGTAAATTAGTTTTAAAGGATTTTTTTTCAGATATTAAAAATTATTTCACTTTATTAAAAGCCTTGATGTTTTGGAGGGTGAGCAGCTTTTCAGGGGAGAGACACCATTTGCAGCATAGCTGCAAGTGACTCTCCTTAGAAGAACATCCAAGTTTGGGTGAAGTTTGGGTGAAGTTTGGGTTAGTGGGTCTAATTTAAGCACCCCCAAAGTGTGTGCCTTCATCTATCCATAGTTTCCAAGTTATGTGGGTCTGGTCTCTGGTTCAGTATTATTCAATAGACTGTTCTCACGGGAACACCCTCAATATCTTAGCATTTTCAGAAATTAGATTAATATGTGACTTGAAAGCTTGACTAATTTTGAAATGCAGAATGTGTTAATACTTTCATCACACAATGACAGAAAGAGAGCTGCAGCATGGTGTCTCTGCCATGGCACCGACCAACTCCTTTCTTGGCACCAGTCAAGTGCTTTGATAACTGGGCAGGGCTAGGTGGGGTTTTTGCCCAGTGGGCTTCTTATTGGCCCCTGGAGAATCTGGCTATGCAGGGCTTTTTTAAAAAAAACCCACATTGCTTTTGGCAGCAGGGTGGCTTACTGCGTGACTTAAGGTGTATGCCAGAGAATATTTTTAAACAATATGTTCATTTTAAAGACATCTGGGCGTTTGGTAAATCCGAACCAGAAGAAAAACAAAAAACAAAAACCCTTGTCAGTATTTTTCGGGGGGGGGGGGGGTGTTTCACCCCCGGCCACAAGGTAGCAATAAGCTGAAAAATCATCCTGAAAAATGCAAAATTGTTTTATCATTTTTTGGGCTCGTTTGTCTCACCTTAAAAAAACCTCTCTCCCATTTCCCTTACATGCAGTCTGGCTGGGTCTAGTGTTCAACTGTGGGCTCCACCTCTGAAGTCTATGTGAACGTCAGGTGCACACAGTTCAGTGCTGGACCCTGCCAAGCTGAGCCAGCACTTCATTGCTGGACTTGGCCTGGTTGGGTCCAGGTTTAAACTTCTGGCTTCATCTCAGAAGGTCATGTGCACTTTGAAGGCAGAACCACCAATACAAAGCTGGACCTTGCCAGGCTGAGGCCACAGTTCAGTGCTGGACTTGTCTTGGCTGGGTCTAGCTTTAAAGTGCTGACTTTGGTGGCAGAGTCCACAGTTTAAAGCTGGACCTGGCCAGACCAAGGCCACAGTTGAATGCTGAGCTTGGCCTGGCTGGACCCAGCATTCAACTCTGTGCTTGCCTCTGAAGTCCATGTAGGTCTGGAAGGCAACAGGCAGTGTAGGTTCAGCTCTGCACGGCCTGCTACCTCCCAGACCCACATGGAGTCCAGAGGCAGGTGTATTTTTGGGGTTCAGGTATTATAACTTGATAATTTTTGGAAAAACCTGAAAAAGCTGGTATCAGGTTTTTTTAGTATCAACTTTTTTCAGAATTGGGTCATTGTTTTTTTAATTTCTAGGTCTAATAAACCCAAACCTTAAAAATACTGATTTTTTTTTGCCCTCCACTAAATGCATCCCATTAAGCAAAGCTTCTTCCTGAAATGTTGAAGAGTTTCTATATACATATTACTGCATGACCTCACTTGGACATTTTGTGATGGGCTCCACATCTTGTGGCAGCCATTCTGCAACTGCACCCACCACCTCATGTCAGGATTCCATAGGCTCAAAAAGTTTGAGAACACTGAATAAGGAATATTTCATACCTATGTGTTGTGCTAACCCAATGTAGATTAAAGAACGCTTTATTTATTTATTTATTTATTTATTTATTTATTCGATTTGGTAAACCGCCCTACCCTCAAAGGGGGACATAGGTGCTGAGATGCAAGATTAGGTAGACATGATATGTGCTTTGTTTAATACCACTGTCTTTTGATCACGAGACAGCTCTCTTGATGAATTAGCTTTTCTTCCTTAAGGGTTCAGTTTAGCCCCTACTGTGGGATAGGAATAAATTGAGCATTTGGTAATGTTAGACATGGTTCAAGCAGCAATTGTTCAGCTGTGCATAGTATCTTATAGTGACATTACCCCATATAGACCTCAGGGGAAAGATTGTTCATTTGAATGACTGTATGTCCTCTGATGCATCACGAAATGTCAAACAGAACTTTTCATTGTGTACACACACTGGCTGCCCTGAACTTACACTTGCTTAATGGATAAACAGTACTGTGGTTCAGGGTTCAGTGGCAGAGCATCTGCTAGGCAAGCAGAAGATCCAGGTTCAATCCCTGGCATCTCCAGAGAAAAGGGCCAGGTAGAGGTGATGGGAAAGACCTCTGCCTGTGACCTTGGAGAGCCCTGGCCTGTCTGATTGACCAAGGGTCAGATTGAGTATGAGGCATCTTTATGTGCCCATTTACTTATCAGATGATTCACATCCTTTCTGTGGCAGGAGATGAAGGGGTGTGGGGTTGTATGATCACCTTTGCTTAAGAACATTCCTTTCTGGGAAAAATTGTAGTGGCATACCAACTGGCAGGATGTGGCATTGTACAAAATAGGTATCCACTGGGCTTCAGTGTTTAAGCAAAATATTTATGGAAGCTATAATTCTGGAAAAGAGAGATGACAGGAGAGGGCAGGGAAATGGTACCCCACTGCAAGATACTCAGAAATCGTGTGAGAGATGAAAGGCTACAAAATAGGCATTGTAGTTGTTCGTTTATGGTATTGCAGTTTTGAAAATCAATCACATTTGGAAACAGAGAAAATGAATAGCGCAGAAAACAAAGGAAGCTGTGCTTTTATTAAAAAAACCCAACTGCTCGCATATACAGAATAAAAAGGGATGCTAGCAGTGATTATCTTGTTGGCAAATGTTGCTTGCTTGATACAATGCAGCTAGATTACTCAAAACACATTTACTGCAGATAAAAGCCTAAATTGGGAATAGTTTTTTTAAAAAATATCTTTGTGAAAATTATAGTAATTACTGTTTGGTACTGTTCAGGCTTCTTAGCTTTTTGTATTAATTAGTTTTTTTCTGCCTTGTTTCTCACTCATATCTGTTGCTTGTAAAATCTATTTGGTAAGAACAGTTAGGGTTATCAAATCTGATTTGGGAAATTTCTGAAGATGGGGCTAGTGTCTGGGAAGGCTAGACTTTGGCAAGGGGAGGGAATTCAAGATGTGATGCCATAGAATCTAGCCTCCAAAACTTCATTTCCTCCAGAGAAACTGACCTCTGTATTCTGGAGATCAGTTCTACATCTGAAGAAGAAGAAGAAGAAGAAGAAGAAGAAGAAGAAGAAGAAGAAGAAGAAGAAGAAGAAGAAGAAGAAGAAGAAGAAGAAGAAGAAGAAGAATCCCCCTTTCTCTCCTGTAAGGAGACTCAAAGGGGCTTACAAACTCCTTCCCCTTCCCCCCACACAACAAACACCCTGTGAGGTAGGTGGAGCTGAGAGATAAGCCTTCACAGCTCAAGTGGCAGAGCGGGGAATCAAACCCAGTTTTCCAGATTAGAGTGACCTGCTCTTAACCACTACACCATGCTGGCTCTCTGGGAGAACTCCAGGTCCCACCTCGAAGATATTAACCCCAGTACACCCCCCCCCCCGAGACAAAGTGTAGATGTCTCTACAAACTGTGGAGCCTGATCCTCCAGGATCCTCAATGAGTTATTGTATTGTATTGCACTGGATTTTATCAGAGGTGAATGTACATGCAGTTCAAGTCTCCCTTAGAAAACAGAAGCAATTTACATTGTTTTCTTTCCTTCCTTTTTATCCTCACAGTAACCCTATCAGTGTGTCTGACTGGCCCAAGGTCACCCAGCAGGCTTCCATGGCAAAGTGAAAATTCATACCTCGGTCTCCCAGATCCTAATCTAACTACTATACCATACTGGCTCTCAGAATTATGAGATTCATTTTAGACTTCCTGATATGGGCTGGAGCAAAATTCTACATGTAAACTTTTTTTCTGTTTCACTTCAGTTTTTGCCCAATGTCAAGAATATTTTGTTATCCTGCAGTAAAACTGAGTAGGAGTTTTATGCATATATAAAAGATCCTGCTGGAAAACAGAAAGTTTCGGTTAATTTTTAACTCAGAGAGAATTGGCAACACCAGTGAGTTATAAAGAGTGAGAGAAGAAAAAGAAAAGTGTCAAACCATTGCTCAAAATAATGACGTAGTGATCCATTTAAATGACTTGTCATACTTTGATCAAAATGTTATCTCTTCCCAATTCTATCTCCTCCCAAATGCCACAATTCATGTATGTATGTATGTATGTATGTATGTATGTATGTATGTATGTATGTATGTATGTATGTATGTATGTATGTAAGCATGTATGTAGTGACTGGGACAAGCAACACAATTCAAGAATAAGAGGCGCTATCAGAAGCCTTTGCTTCTTGACCAAAGTTTCTCTAGTCTCAAGATAGGCCAGTGAATCCTATCATAGGATAGATTTTTAGCTTATTAGACAGCCTAGAAACCAGTGCTGGATAAACCCTCCCCCTGTTGCCTGTCCAATAGATGACTGTTCTAAGAGAACAAGTTCAGAATGAACAGGTACAAGTTGTTACTTTTAATGAGGTCTGAGGTAATCAGTTAACTAGAGGGAAGCTGAAGAGCTGCCCCTATAGGAATGAAATGAAGGTTTGAAGGATAAAATATATTTTATTCGCATACACACATATATATGAGTGAATAGTACTATGATCACATTTGAGAATCACATTGGTATAAGCACACATAAGAATCATATTATTTGCACTATAGACAATTGATAAGTTTCTTGCAGCATAAGAAATCTAGCTAGTGATGTAATTTGGGATTTTGCCCAGAACCTTGTATGAGCTGTCAAACTTCAAGGAACTAATTGGAACTTAGCTACACTCTTAGATGATATATTATAGACAGATGGGAGGGAGAAAGGAGAGTTTGGGTAACTAATTAAAGAAATACATGGAAGCATATATTCTGTCACAAAATGTACAATTGATTGTTTTATTATGCACAGAAAAAGTAAGCTGGAATCCACCTCCTGTTTGGATTATTAAAAAGCTAGTTTTCTTTGTTCACCAGCTCTTTTTTATGGATCGAATCCTCTCTGATCTGAATAAAAGCCTATTAATTCAATCACCTGTCTCCCAGTATTTTTACTGGGAGTACAGTACACTCCCAGTACACTCCTCAGAGTAACCTGTATGTATGTATGTATGTATGTATGTATGTATGTATGTATGTATGTATGTATGTATGTATGTAGAAAACACTTTCTATTAGACCATGGTAAACTTGTAGAAGACACTGCATTGTGAGAAAATTATTTATTCATTTAGATTTAATATCCCTCTTTTTCCCAACCTATCAGCCACACTCAGAGCAGATAACAAAATCTGAGAAATGCGTTGACACTCTCTTAAAATAGTCAAGATATCCACATAAGGAGTGCTACCTTGCTGAGCCGGACCTAGGAGAATCATCAAAAGTCGCTGCACCACAGACAATCCAGACAATGAGTAAGCTTCCTGTCTGGGAAGGTAATGCATTGGTTGCTAAGAAAAATTACAATCAAACTGCAGGGGTGTTCAGGGTGAAATTCTTCAGTATGTCCCTGGATAGTCTCACATGATAATGACACTGACCTGATCTGCTCTGAAGAGATTTCAACACAGCCCATGACACTGCTTAAACCAACTTCCCATGATGTATACATTCTCTAACAAATTGTGCTGTAGGGGTTATTGCCAGATTAGAAGGAGGTTTGAATTTCAGTTCTGCCATGGAAACCTGCTGGGTGACCTGAGGGGGGCCTAGTTACACACTCGGCAGCCTAATCTATCTCAAAGCCCTTTGGGGATCGGGCGGTATAGAAATTGAATAAATAATAATAATAATAAAGGTTTACTGAGTAGATAAACTGGAAGATAGAATAATGTAAACTTATTTGGACCCTACTGGGGAGAAAGGTCAGCTATAACATAAATATATAAACTAGATAGCTTGGTCATCAGAAGGAAAACCTGAACTTGAGCAAAATAGGGTTGCTAATTTCCAGGAGGGGCCTACTAGAATTACAATGGCAGAGAGATTTCCTCTGGAGAAAATGGTTGTTCTGGAAGGTAGCTTCCAGAACAACCATTTTCTCCAGAGGAAATCTCTCTGTCATTGTAATTCTAGTAGGCCCCACCTGGAAATTAGCAACCCTATTTTGCTATGTCTATGGCATTATACCTTGTTGCAGTTCCTTCCCTCCCCAAACCCTGCTGTCCCTAGGATCCATCCCCAAATCTGCAGGAATTTCCCCACTCAGAGTTGGCAGTCCTAAGTATACATGAGAAACATTAACTTAAGAATAAAGATGAGACAGAAGAGTAAACATTTTTCTAGTGTTATAAGTATGTATGGTATCATGTTTAGTTGGATAAGAAGCTCCTGTTGCTCGTGGTTAACTAATATGGTTTAATGTTTTACAAAATACTGTTGGAGCTACACTTTTTACTATTCAAATGAAAGCATCGCCAACTTATCATAGCAATCAGATCAAAATGTGTGATATCAAGGTTAACTAGTAGTAAGACTGTAACCAATTGTGTGAGTGTATGTACAGTGCCATCAAGTTGCAGCCAGCTTATAGCAACCCCATAGGGTTTTCAAGGCAAGTTACAGAGGTGTTTTGCCATTCCTGTAATTAACCAATTACATAATTGTAATTTATCATATTTTATCATTTATTAGTTTAAAACTATCTGCCATTAATGCAAATTAAAACTTAATAATTTACTGAATAATATTATGAAAGGCTAGAGTTATTTCTTAATATTTATGAAACTGAAATACATATCCAAGAACATTTCACAAATAAAAATGTAGGCAAAAAGAGAAAATGCCTTTGTACCAGCAAGTGTGGAAGTGGATAATCTTCACCACTCTAGAATGGCCATGGTGAGTGGTCAGACCTAGTGGGACACTTGGCAAGTTAAACCAGAGTTGATGGGAAAGACTATTGTATTTTTTAAAAAATGCTCATTGGTGAAACCATGCTAGTTTTAGTGCCTGGATCTTGTGCCATCTATTCTCCTGCAAGAAAATACCCTGCTTTGGTCCTAATGGAAAGCATATCGAGGAGGTTAGACACTGAACAAATAAAATTTTAAATATGTTACACATAAAGTCTGTATATTTTTCCAGCCTTTTTTCCTGTTCATCCCTTATGCATTTCGCTCTGTTTTATGCCTCAATAAAATGCTTTTTAATAGGCCTTTATCAAAGGATTTCCCTGATCTTTATCCTTCCCAGCCTATTCTTTATGAGTCTGTGTCTCGTTCTTTAGAAGACAAAATTGTGTTCCCAATAGAGTTGTTTGTTGAAAATATTTCTTCGAAAAACTCACCCTTTACCACACTGCCGTGTAGTCTTTTGTTTAATTGATACTTGAGAAGTAATCAGATCTTCTGCTGTTGTTTGCCTTTTGAAATGACAGAAATCTAATAGGAACAAGTGGAGGGAAAGTGAATTCTCCCTTGATGGCAAAAAGAAGAAAAAACTAAACCAGTGTAACTCGATACTTCAGAAAAGGATGCCCAGGTTTCACTTTGGCAAAAGAAATTTAGTTCATGGGGCAGCAAGTTACATCAAGTTTTTTCATGCCTTTAAACTGAAAAGGACAAAGATCACAGGTAAGTAAAACTTGCCAATAAAAGAAAAGCAGGTTAAGAGGAAGAATAGATGAAGAGGAAGCATATTTTTATTATTTCATCACAGGATTGTTTTAGATGATGACTTCTAATTTTATGGGTCAGTGGCTGGCTGGACAGATTCATTCCGGGAACTGTGTTGTTTTTTTCATGCCTTGCAGCAGCTCAAGTGTTGTGGGAGAAAGAGCTACAAGATAGCATGATATTTAATAGACTTACACATACCCCTTGATCCTAAGAAGCCTACAGTGACTGCAGCAGCAGTTTCACATAATGCTGTGTTAGCTACTCATCCTATAACAGTGGTGGCGAACCTATGGCACGGGTGCCAGAGGTGGCACTCAGAGCCCTCTCTGTGGGCACGTGTGCACAGAGTTCATCATGTGATAATAGTGTAATTATTTCAGGGAGATTATTAGCATTAAACCTAAGACCTAGTTTTGGGGAAGCAGTGTTGTTAACCCTGTTAAGCACTGTTTAACCCTGCTGATTTTCATGGGAAGAATGAAAGCATGATCCTTTACCTGGGAGTAAGCTCGGTTGCTGGCAATGGGGTTTGCTTCTGAATGAACCCTCATAGGGTCGTGATTCACCCGCTGGAAGAGTTGCACAGTTGCTTCAAAGCAAAGCCACCGACTACCACCAAGCTTACTCTTGAGTAACACGAGCCTTGGAGCCAACCGTTTTTTCTATACTAAAACCTCAGTATTCAGGTTAAATTGCCATGTTGGCACTTTGCGATAAATAAATGGGTTTTGGGTTGCAGTTTGGGCACTCGGTCTCGAAAAGGCTTGCCATCACTGTCCTATAACATGTCCAAGTGAGGTACCATGTCAATCAATGGCTATTTAGAAATGCATTATAGCATGCCAGCATGGGGGCGGGGGGAGATAACGATGAATAAATAGAAATTGTGCTGGGGACAAAAGATTATTGCCAAATACAAAATCACACCTGAGGGAACAGTCCTTTTGTTCTCAGAGGATTTTGGTTTTCCACACATTAGTGTACTCGCTCTAATGAGCATCATACATGATTTAGAAGTGAGCTTGTATAGAATGGTAGTACTTACAGTAGTGCTTACTGTTGTCATCACAACAGCCATATTCTTAATTAATTTTCCTTTGGTTCTACAGTAGGATCAGGATGGATCAGACACCATCTAGGAGCCTAGTCAGTTCTTATCAGTTGGGCTTGCATTGCCAGAATGGGCCTGGATTCTAACAGGCATTTCATGTTGCATTTGATTCATCTGGACTAGCAAAAGTGCCCATTGCCCAGTGGTGGGATCCAAAAATTTTAGTAACAGGTTCCCATGGTGATGGGATTCAAACTGTGGCGTAGCGCCAATGGGGCTGGGCGTGGCATGACGGGGGCGTGGCTGGGCATTCTGGGGATGGGGCATTCCTGGGCGGGGTTGTGGCAAGGACGCAGCCGCTGTGCCAGTCCTTGGGCGGGAAACGAATGCATGCAGGCGCAGGCTGCCACGAACGCCGGTGCACCTCCTGCTAGACTGCTTCAAGTTTTGCGCACTACTGCTGAGAGGAGGGGTGTGACTAAGGCAAAAATCATGTGGCAAAATCACCAATTAGTAACCCCCTCTCGGCACACACAAATAATTAGTAACCTACTCTCGGGAACCTGTGAGAACCTGCTGGATCCCACCTCTGCCATTGCCTGATTATTATTTTTTTGGTACTGTTTTGACATCGGTTCTGTTAGGTTTGCCATATTGGCTTGTGGTTCTGCTGGATTCCATGTTTTGGTTCTGTTGGGCTTGTGTTGGTTCTTGAGGTGGGAGACATTAACCTGTGGGTGTCTCTTTGCTTTTCCCCTGAAGGAAAAAAAGGCTGTCCTTTTCCTCTATTAGAAACAATAGATGGATGGGGCACACATTTTGGGAAGTCATGAAATTAGATCCTCTGATGCAAACTATCCAAACTTGGGAGTTCTTGAACATGTTAAGCAAGCATGTTTGGAAGGATTCTAGCTAAAGTCCCCTCTGCATGGGTCAATAAACACGGGTATAGGACGGTTAAAAAAATATTTTGGGAGGAACTTCACACAGATCCCGCCCCTAAAACAAGTCTGCTCCATGCTATTTTCCCCAAATCAGATTTTTTGAGAATTGCGCTATTTACGAGTCTTTTCAAAAATCCCAGGTTGCAGCAGCTCTCAAGCAAACAGCCGGGCAGGAGGCACTTTATTCGCCTCCATTTTCCTTTTTAAAAGTTTTTGTGGCTTACATCTGTGTAGCTATGCAGGTGCAGATAGTCGTATAGTGAAACATCAGCATGGCTGTGGGTGTTCATTTGTGCATGCCTGCATACCTACGCATGGGTGGGAAGTAAATTTTTTAAAAAGATGTGTCTCAGTGTGACAATGCAACAGCAACCAGGATTGTTTTTGTGGGCTCCAATTTCTCCCTGCACAGATGTATGTGAATGCGAAAACAGGAAAAAGGGGTTACTTTATCCTGACTGTAACCCATTATACATTTTCTGTGCGAAAAGGGCCTTAGTCTTTCTCCCTACTTGTCTAATTTTCTATATGCTGTTCACTACCTCCTTTAACTTAAGGGAGCTTTCAAACATGATTTCTCTCGCCAGTATTTGGAATAGAACAGTATTGATGAACTGCATCTCGGGGCTCTCCAGCTCATGTGCTACAGCTTGTAGCCCCTACTACTTCTAGTAAATTTGACAACCCTTGATTTTCAGTTCACTGTATTGTTTAAGCATGACTGAATCTTATATTCTCATTTATTTGTGCTGTAAAATTAGAAATTTCTAGGAAGCAGAAAACAAGAAGCCTTTGTTTTAAATTCTGATACAAGACAGACTAATGAACTGATGATTTTCCAGTGTCTGTACCTGAGAGGTTGCTCACAGTTCTGATAAATTAATTGACAAATAGATATTGTTGTTATTCTGTATTAATGAAAGCCCTGATATTGTTGAATATTTCATTATATAACTGAATTTCCCAAGTGCTTTAATTTTTTCTATACTGTTTTAAACATAGATAATGGCTATATAGTTCATGTTGTATGTTTCACTTGGCAATACTTTAATCTTGTTCAATGGCTTACTTACAGAACTTTAAACAACTCTTATCTTAATTGGGTTTGGTGTTTATCTCTGACTTACCCAGAAAACCCCTAAAAATGTAAATGAAAAAGAAAGTGATCTAATATGGCCCTACTACACTAGTCTGGAATTTCACAGACTGGGAAGTTTGAATTTTTGCACTTGTTAGAAACTTAAGTGCTTAAACTTCTTATCCAGTCATCTAGTCAAAGAGCCTGTGCAGTGTAGAGGTTAGAATGACAGAGCAGGATTTGAGAGACCCAGGTTAGAATCCCCCCTTTGCCATGGAATCTGGCTGAGAGACCTTGGGCCACTCACATAATGTCATATTAACCTATCTGACAGGGTTGTTCTGAGGATAAAATAAAGGAGAGAATGTTGTTAACCACATTTAAGTCCCCATTGAAAAGTGGGGTATAAATGAAGTAAGTTAATAAATGTTTTCATTGGTTCCTTCCTGCTGCAATCTTGATATCCATTCAGCTGTTCTACTGTTTATATTATTTGCCAGCAGTACCTTTCTTGACTACATTTTTGCTAAGTATTTGCAAAACTTGCCTCTCTATAGTTGGAATTTGTTTTAATCAATTTGGCATGCTGCCACTGTCTGGAGGTTTTCACTACTGAAGCATATTTTTAAACAATTATTTTAAACTAACAGCTGTGTGGGGATTTGGGGTGAGTACAATAAGTTTTTACAGATCATCAGTTTTCCATTCTTAATACTTTTTGTTTCTGATGTTGTTGTGGAAATACCTTTAATTAAAACTAGCCTCTTTTTCTGTCATGCCTTGAGGTGTAAGACTCTTCTGAGCCTGATATCAGATTAGTAAGATATGTTCAAACTGAATTAGACTTGACTATTTCTTTGAGGCCTACTTAAAAGGGATATTTGTTAGATCTGAAAAGTGTTTAATGATCTCTCATGTGCCTCTGACTGAAACCACTCTATAAGTACTCTGATTGTAGCCCAAATTAACCCATCTATGGGACTAGATGACATGACAGAAAAAGGAGTGACTTGTAGTTGTTTCTACCTCTCTCACTGGTCTAGTCTAGATTCATCCACCTTTTGAGAGGTTTGTGGCTTGTAAAGAAGGCAAGTATACATCACAAATTATTAGTGAATCATATTAAGTTGTAACTAGACAGAAGTTGACTAGATCATGGAGTGGAATCCAAGAAGACATGTTTGAATTTGATATGCTGCAGTTCAGCTTGCACCATTTTTTTTTGTTATGCATCCTTTGTCTTTATATGAAAGGATAAATTTTGGAATGTTTGGCTATTAGCACAAATCAAAGATTTCAAGGAACTGTAAGCTCAGGGCATACTCATCACATGGTGAATGGGAAGAGAGTAATGCAATAATTGATCCAGTAACTTGTGCATAGTGACATTCACTTCAGTTATGGTAAGTTTATGATCTGAACAATATTTCTTTCTGTGCAAATAGTAACAGCTACACAGCTGAAGTTACCTTGTTTTGTTTTTCATTCAGGCATATACACTTTGTGACAAACCAAGATTGTCATCCAGGTATGATGGGCCATCTTGGAAAGCAATGAGATGTTGCTGCTTGCCTAGAACTACAGAAACAAATAAATATTAACCACTACACTAAATGTTTAAGAAGGGTATATTTGTGAATGAGTAATAAACTAGGCAGACCAGTTTACATGTCATCATTAGGCATGAATCAAGCAGTGGCTGGACACATACTTGTCAGGGATGCTCTAGGGCTGCTGATCCTGCATTAAGCAGTGGGTTGGAGTCGATGGCTTGCATGGCCCTTCCAATTCTGTGAAGTTCATTATCCTGTCAGTGATCCTTCTTATGAGCATGTTTTTGACATGGCCGAAGAAACCCAGGTGGGAAAGGGTCATACAGCATGTTTTCTCTATGATCCTTGAGTTTGCATAAAATTTCCAAACATGTAACCTAAATCTCATCAGACAAGATGTGCCCTCTCCTAATTGTATCAATTCAGATTATTTAATAATTTCCTGAAAGCTATTAGATCACTTAAAATTCTAGAAGGTTTTCAGAACATTTTTAAACTGCTTGAGATGATTCAATGGAAGTAATCATGTATATTATCAATACTGTGACATATTTTGTTAGGCCAACAAAATACAAGGTAACAAATTGTTCTTAAAATGAAGCTGAACAGAATTTTGCACTTTCCTTTTTATTGTATAATATGGTTTGAAATTATATTGAACAATGTTACAAACAAGAAACAGACATATAGACTTTAAAATGGTCCAGATTATATTTTCAGTACTTCAGCTGTTATTGGGAAGCAAGTTTTCAGGATTGGTTTGCTTTTGTTTTTTAACTGAAGAATTGCATTGAAAAATAATTTCCCCTGAAGAGGTATTCAGTTTCTCCTCAACCTGACCAAAATAGGTCAATAAACGGCATCATCTGACTCACATCCTGCTGCTTCACTGAGTGAGTTATGACACTCAGTTGATTTTAAAGCAAAAGAAATTTGTAGTTGGCATATGCATCTGGAATGTAACTAACCAAAATCTAATCCATGCACACCCTGCTTGCTAACCTTAGAGTGACTCAGCAGATACTGTATGTGACTAACAAGCACAACATCCAGCAAAACGGGCATTTTTGTGAACCAGTGTGAGAGAGGGTCCTTTCTATATGAGCAGGTGTGCTCCTTGACAAAATGACTGTAGATATCACTTTCAGACTGATAACAGGACTAGGCAGAAGCTTTTCGTGTACTAACTGGGAGAAGATGAGTGGTGGGGGTCAAGGCAGAGGTTTCAGCCTCATCTCTTTTCCTTCTCCCAAGTTCATAGCCTGGCGCCTTTGGAAAAGAGTCTAAGGTTTTGAATGTATAACTGCAAAGGTAGGAAGGCAGCTGTGCTGCTTACTCCTAGCCCAGGGGTAGGGAACCTGCAGCTCTCCAGATGTTCAGGAACTACAATTCCCATCAGCCTCTGTCAGCATGGCCAATTGGCCATGCTGGTAGGGGCTGATGGGAATTGTAGTTCCTGAACATCTGGAGAGCCGCAGGTTCCCTACCCCTGTCCTAGCCAGTGGGCAGGCAGAGAATCAGAGGTCTGCCTTGTTGTGATCCATTCTTAAACATCACTGTCCCATCTGTATGACAAGTAGTCTGTTTTGCAGGTTCAAGGTTAGTGCAATTTTCCACCCTCAGACACAGGATCATAAGAAGTGGGAGAGCTGTCTCTTCTGTCTTTGGCTATACTCCTTTCACGATAAAGATCCAAGTGCAGTCATACACGTTGTGGCAGAAGCTGCAGCGTGCACAACTACAGTTCAAAATAGTGCCAATTCTCTTTTAGTCTCAGAGAACTGTACTTAAGCACCGCTTTCATCGAAAACATTGTGCCCTGCAGCATCAAACACAGAACTTTTTATTTATTTATTTTTATTTTATTAAAAAGATGAAATTAATAACAATACAACAAAAACCATTAAACCACAAACGGTTAAGAAATAAAGGGTAACGTGGAAGAAAGGTGCATAAAAAAACAAAAATTATGTACAACAAAAATTATGACTACTTAAAAACAGAATTATATTAAAAAAGAAATTTTTCGTGCATCTTGTATTGTTCTCTATAATGCATTGTTGTGTAACCTCAGCTTGTGGGTTCTGTGGGGCAGTACTTGGAATGAGTTGCAACAACAATTTTTAAACAACAAAATGGTTTACTTTTCTTTACAATTAACACTTCTTAAAACATCAACATTTAACGTTACAATTCAAGGTCCTGTTCAGGTTGCATTTCAAGTCCTTCTATTTACAGTCTACTGATATTGCCAAGTCCAAATTCTTCTTTGCAATTTGGCTGGCTCCTGAAGACTCCAAGGGGCTTGATGAACAGGCGTTCTGCAACATGAATGAAGGTTTCCAGGAGAACTCTCAAACCCATTACAAACCACAAAAGAAAACCCTGAAACAATAAACTCCAACATTTACAACATAGCAAAACAACAACTACCTTCCCAGTAGTTCCCAACAATATTGCAATTACCTTAACAAGGTGTTAAGGGCTTATAGAAATCAAGGTCCGAGTCTGGTACCCTTGTCTTTTCCAAAGAGCTCTTTCAGCCTTCTGGTTGCTCTGAGTCTCCACCCCTTACCTGGGTCAACCCATTCTGGGCCAACCCATTCTGGGCATGGGGGTTACAGTTGCTTTATAGCTCGACTTCCTAGTCTTCACGAGAAAAACATTACAACATGTAGTTTGTCTATTTTATAGCATAGAACAAATTAAAGGTATAATATTTCTGTCTTTTATAACAAAATAAATCTACTCTAAGTGATATTTTGCTGATCCTCAGCATCTAATAATATTAATGTTATTGTTCTGTTATATGAAAGATTTTCTATATCTGCAATAAAGTAAATTCTTGATGCTATTCCTGCTAATCTTATTAACTACAAACACATGAATTTATAGATTTCTTAATCAAGGAAAGCGTGGCTCCAGTGGTATTCCATTAGTTCTGTTTTCTGTTTTGACTGGTGATTTCTATCTTCTCTCCTTTAAGTATTGTTGTAGTGGGTTCCATACCGCTTCATACCGTTTTTCAGAAATGTTTTTCAAATAAGATGATAATCTGTCCATATTTCTGAATTCAATTATTGACACACACACACATATATATAAACACAGAACTTTGATAAAATGGCATTTATATTGTGCTGGACAGCTTTTAGAAAGGCTCAGCTTTTTGTAAAGTTGCACCCGCCATTTTGTTTCCCATTCCTGCTATGGAAAAGAAAATGGCAGGCACAACTTTAGAAAAAGGCAAATCTTGCTAATAGTCTTCTAGGGCAATATAAATGACATCTTATTCAAGTTCTGTGTTTGATATTGCAGGACATGGGTGTTTTTTTTTTATAAAAGTGGTGCTTAAATACAATTCTCTGGCACTAACAGAGAATCAAAGGGGGGGGGGAGTAGCAGGCACTAAGATCCTGAGGAGCAGTCAACATAAAGAAGACCCAGGAAGGTGTTTGAATTAATTCACACATCTCCTTGGATCTTTATGTTGAACTGAGTATAAAAGTAGTCCTGTAGGTGTAACCCCTATGTTAAGAATGGGATGACCCAGAAAGGAGTGGAGTCTGAAAAGAAGCAGAAGGCTGGAGAACTAATGAGTTGGAGGAAGCTAGGCTACCAGGCTGTGACCTTGATTGATTTTTATAAGCCCTTAATATCTTGTTTAAGGTAACTGCAATGTTGTTGGGAACTAGTGGGAAGGGAGTTGTCTATTTTTCTATATTGTAAATGTTAGAATTTATTGTTTCGGGATTTTTGTGTATGTAAATGGTGAGAGTTTTTCTGGGGACCTTCATCATCTTAAATCCAGTTTACCAAGCCTCTGGAGTTTCCATGAGCCAACCACCAGCAGGAAGAATGGACTTGGCATTATCAGACTGTAATTAGAAGGACTTGGAATGAAACTTGAACAGGACCTGGGAGCGTTAAAGTTAAATGTTAATGTTTGATAATTGTCATATGTTAAAGAAAGAAAACCATGTTGTTTAAAATTTAGTTGCTGCAAACTCCTTCCAAGTTCTGCCCCACAGAACCCACAAGCTGAGGTTACATAGGGACAAGATCAGGTGCAAGAGATAAAACTTCCCATTTAAATGTAAAATTGTGGAAATCTCTCTCTCCTTTACACAGCAGTGGAGCATATGGGCAAAGGGAGGCAAATGTCTCCTTCCTTCCCTTTTCTCTTGTGGAGAGCTCAGTTGCTTGAAGCATTTTTTCCCTCCTGAGCTGGCCTACAAATAACTGTAATTGCTTCTGCAATAGGGAAGCTTTGTCCTAAATGCCTGAAAATTAAGAGAAAGGATCCCTTGGTGAGGGTGTAATCCCTTGCAATTTTATCTGATTTGGTTGCAAAAAAAGTTGCAAATGGAAATGTGTTTCTCATTGAAACCAATGTATTTGTTCTACTGTGCTGTAAGGTGAACCCCAATAAGAAAGATTTTTTTGTTGAGCCGGAACTTACAGGGTTAATAGCTTTGAAAAGGTGCAGCCAGCCACATTTTGTACAATGTCAAAATTTTCTGCACTATCTAATATTTTTTGTGTAATGGGGCATATGTGATGTCACCCCATGATTCAACAATGACTTGGTGCTTGCACAGGGGACCACCCTTACCTAATGGTGCCTACAACATTTATTTTAAAAATAGATGAGATAAGGATAAAAAGAAACAGAAAATGAGGAATACTGTTTCCTTTCGTATTATGATACTGCTTGTCTGACAAGTCTGTGAACCACTTTCCTAGGAGTAAGTTCTACTGTGTCAAATTCTGAGTAGACCTCCTTAAGAAAGCACTGAAAAGCATTTGTTGAGTCATACTGAACTTTTCTTAAAACAGTGCCTCCTAACCTACCATTATGGCGAGCAAAATATGACACCTTTCGCCTGTGTAGTCTTTGGATGGAAACAGTTTTTTTCCCAGAAAGACAAAACACTTCTGTTGGAGGAAGTTTCCTTTACTCATATGGACACAGACCAGTATATGTACATAAACAGCCAATAGTACAAAAAGTGTCCTTTGACTCCCTCAAAGGGTTGTAATCTTTGGTGGCTGGAGATCTCTGGGACTGCAACTGATCACCAGACCAGACAAAGATCAGTTCACCTGCAGAAAATGGCTGCTTTAGAAGGTGAACTCGATGGCATTATACCGCACAGTCCCTTCCCTTCCTAAACCCTGCCCTAATCTGGATCCACCCCAAAAATCTCCAGGTATTTCCAGCTGGCAACACTAATCGCACATTCTTTTAAAGGCACTTCCCTCTTTTTCTTTATTTCTCATTTTCTAAACTTTTCTGTCTTCTTGCCTTTATGTCACTGACCCTGCCTGCCTTGTTGTGTGTTCATTCTCCTCTTCCCTGCCCTCTTTTTTTTTTGTTCTTTTGGATTTAGAAAAGGACAGGAGGGGACGCAGTGTGCTGGTCGCCTGTGTAAACGGAAACAAAGCTTAAAATAAGATGAACATCACTGACATACATTGATGAACATTAAAAATGTGAGATTGTGGCTTGGATTCCATTTAGTATGAACAGCAGAATTTTGACCTGCAGAGAGATTTCTTGCCTTCCCCCCTTCTGCTGCAGCCCATCATACTGCTCACAGGGAATGGGGAACCCTTTGATGGGATCCAACCCTATAGGGGGGTTGGAGTACCTTTCCTGTAAGTAAAAGCTGAAGCCTGGGACTTTTTTGTTTAGAAAAGAAATGTCTTAGGAAGCACATAATAGAGCCTTACAAAATTATACATAGGATGAGAGAGTGGACAGAGATAACTTCTTCTCCCTCTCCCACAATACTAAAACTTGAGGACATCAACTGACATTGATAAGTGGTAGAGTCAGGATGGACAAAAGGAAATAGTTTATTTACACGAGTGATTAAAATTTAGAACTTGCTGCCAGGGGATACAGTGATGGTCATCGACATAGATGTCTTTAAAAGGAAATTAAAACAGATTCACAGAGGATAGGATTACCAGCCCTGTTGACTAAAGGGAACCTCCACATTCAGAGGCAGTAAACTTCTGAATACCAGTGCCAGGAGGAAGTATTAGGGGAAGGCCCTGGCCTCTATGCCCTGCTATTGACCCTCCATAGTAATTGGTTGGCCACTGTGTGCAACAAGATGCTGGAAAAAATGAGGCATTGATTTAATCCAGCAAATCCTTCTTATGTTTTATTTTTTTTAATAAAATCCAAATAAAAACGTTTTGTGTATACCCCTAAATCAGAAACTCTAGCTTCTATAACATGATTCAAAGATTTTGCCTACCTTCAAAATGGTGGCATTGGTTTGATTTATCAGAAACTCCCAGAGGGGATAAACATGGAAATCGTGACTGTGGAAATGGCTTTCAAATCAAAGAAAATCCACCTGCATATTACAGAAGATACACAGAAGAAACCTCCAATAGGGTCTTGATTGAAGATGAAGCTTTTGAGAAAGTTAAGCAATGATTAAGCCAGACAATCCATGCAGGGAGGAGGTTTTGTCTTTTGGGGAGGAGAGGGGCGAGTCTCCAAAATGATTTTTCAACAAACATAAGGAAGAAAAAAGGCCTAGAAAGTTATTATGGGTGGAGAAAGTACCTGCAGGTTAACTGTGAATGTAACTGAGGATAAACATGTATTCACTTAAGTTGTTTTGCTTTTGCATTTCAGTTTCCCTTTCATGATTTCTGCGTTTGGTAGTCTTACCTAGCCAGCTAAACTAGACTGTTATAATTGCTTTAGAAAAAAACAAAAGAGCCAGAGTTATTGTATTTTTATAAAGGTAACAGAGCTATAGTATAACACAACAATTCACAATAAGGCAGTTTTATAAAGGAAATGAGATTATGTAAAGTAACACTTTGCTTTATTGCATTGTTTTATTCTTCTGTGTTCTGCACTGTTTATCAAACATCTAGCATTTTATGATTACTTTCAGATTTCATAATCCAGGTTCTGTTACATTGCTTCTTATATGTCTTGTCCTATTGATTGCAGTGATTTATACTATGTAATCACCCTTGAATCTCAGAACAGAGGCGTAGCTAGGGAAAATGGAACCCAGGGCAAAATATGAGTTTTCCGCCCTGCCCCCTCGTATGGGCAGCCGCCCTCCCCCACCACAATTAAACAAAGTTTTTTTGCACCAGGACATCCCAAAGTCACCATCACATTATAGAACATGCCCCAAGTCACAAATCTGGGTAAAAGCTGGATCCAGATGATTTTAAACCGATCCTCACAAATTCATATCATTTTTGCATTGGAATTAAATGAAACCACCATGAAACTATAAAACATATCTTAGTCTACAGGAAGCACCAAAACAATCATGCATCCCATGCTCTATGGTGCCGCAGTGATGCAAAAACCTTGAAAAACACGGATCCTCATGATTTTTGCAGTCATCCCAAAATCACAAGCACATCACAAATCCAGCCATTAGTCACATGTCTGAACACAACAATCACACATCCCATGCTTCGTGATGCCGCAGTGGCACACAAACCTGCTTAAAAAACATGGGGGAGAGTGTCAAGGGGTGGCTAGGGTTTTGTCTTTGTGGCTTTGCAAAAAAAAACACTTTTTATTTAACTTTAACTCCCGTTCTGTGCTGTGCCTGTGCACACTGCATCACCCCCTCTGGCTCGGCCCGCCCCTCGGGCAGCAGTCAGAGAACATGCCCATGGCCCACCAGGCCAGAAGTATGGGGGGCAATAGGGGCCACCCAGGGCAATTGTCCCCGGGTGTCTCTGCTGTAGCTGTGCCACTGTATATGAAGCACTGGAACATTAAATTTGGCTTCTAGCATAGTATCTAGCATAATCTGCAGACAATTTTTTAATGTCCCAAATTTCCTGCCATCATATTTACAAAATGACTCCTACAGATTAGATGGAGCCTGGGAATGTTTTCAAGTGACAGGTGGGATGAAGTTCCATTATTTCCAGCACCCAATTTTGACTCACCCTCCGTTTCAAATGCCTAATCTCTATCTGTCACAGTCCCATTGTCACTCAACCATTCTTTCTGTCTGATTATATTTAGCAGTCAGAGCTGAGGATCTAAACTGGCATGGATGTTGAGTTTGTGTTTCATAAACCAGCATGCTGCAGTTGTGGGATACCTACCTTGGAAATGTCTGCCCAACCAGTTCACTGGGCAGATCTGTGTAAATCACTCAATCACATTATAAATTGTTTTACAAAGCTGGTTTGATGATAGAGTAGGAGTGCAGTTATTTTGTAATCCTTAGGGCAGTATGAAAAGAAAATCAGTTTTGATTGACTGGTGAGACGGATCAGATAAAATACACATGATAATTACTTGCTGTAGTTGTGAGTTTGTGAAAAGGGGAGAAGGGCAGAACTAAAATCATTTCTAGTTGCCTCCTGCTTCCAGCTCGACATATATATTTTCATTCTTTTCAGTGATCAATTTGGTGTGGAATTCATTGTCATGATGTTTGCATCCTGAATGCAAATGTGTGCTGTTTCTCAAACCAAGAAGTCAAACTCGGCTAATCACTGGGTGCTGGCATTTTATTCCACAGTGATAAATTTTTTTAGACTTATAAAGCAGCTGTTAAATAATCTATAATGCAAATAACTGCTCACCACAGTCCTGCAAAGGCAGTATGATGGTAATCAATAGCTCATCAATGACTCAGCAAAAGCAAGTGACTTGGGTCATAAATGCAGACTGTCACAGTGCTGCACCCACTCATTGTCTGTCTGACCTCAGCAATTAAGGCTCTCTCAACAGTTGTCCTGCCACAAAATGAGACAGCAGCTATAGTTAGTTTGCTCTTTGCTCTTGTTTGCCTTCATATGTAAATAGGGGGGAGGAAGGAAAAAAGTGGATTCAAACTGATTGGTTTCTCTTCACATAAGGGAATTTGTTTCGATAAGTGTTGAGTATTTATCCCAGGGTACACTGAGACTTTGGATTTTCTGGAAAAAAAATCTACATTTCACTTCTTTACACACTTGTTTATTGTACAAGTGTTCAGTGTACAACTGACTACATATGCATTGAGTACACATGTACACATATCTTACAATCATATGCACATTATTTTCACACACATACTGATGTACATGCAATGTAGACCCTGGAGTTTGGTGTACTGGTCCCAGGTACAAAATTGGAAGGTATGAGCATTCAGATATTTAAAGATATAAAAGATATGTCCATAAGTAACAAACAGAATTAAGAGAGAATCAAAACCCAAAAACTGTACTCAAGCCAATCTGATTTATGATAGCAAATTTGGAAGATACCCACCAAACCCTCTTCTGTCTATACAAATACATGTTCAGTTATTCTTAGTCACACAATTACCAGCAGCTCCATGCTAAAAAGATTGGCTGTATATCATTTATAGTACAATCCTAAAGAGAGTTATTCCAGTCTAAGCCCTTTCATTTCAATGATCGTAGGCTGGAGTAACTCTGGTAAGGATTGAACTGTTGTCTTTTCTATATGCTTTTAGAAAAGGGAACTGGTGTTAACAAAGAGATGTCTTCCTTCATCTTGTATACCCAATGAGAAAACACTGGCACATAAAATTATTGAAAACTACTACAAAGCCAGCAAAATCTGCTTTGCTCAACTATTGAGGTATTTTGTTGAAACTAACAGTGTTTATACAGCATAGGACTTGCCAATTTTCCTGTGCATTTAATAGCTGCATGACAGATAGGGTTACCAGGGTCACTGTACCTGTATGAGTTGCATAGAAAGCCATGTCTGTAGTGCTGTCATTATTTATCATTAATTTCTCCTTTTAAAAATCTTATTCATTAATTTGATTAATTTTTATTCCTGAAGTGGTTTATGCCAAGTACTTCTATATTATTTTATCTTCACACCTACCCCGCAAAGTAAGTTAACTGACTCAAGGTATCCCAGCAAGCTTTCATGGCAGAATGGGGATTTGAAGAGGCAAAAATTTAGGTGAATTTTCCCATGCTGGGAAAACATTCAGAAACAAATGTTTAATTTTTATTTGTTGTTATTTGTATTCTGACTTTCATGGCCCAGGCTAGCCCAGTCTCCTGAGATCTTGGAAGTTAAGCAGGATCGTCCCTGGTTAGTATTTGGATGGGAGACCACCAAGGAAGTGCAAGGTTGCTATGCAGAGGTTGACAATGGCAAACCACCTCTGGACTTCTCTTGCCTTGAAAACCCTATTGGGTCACCTAAATTTTTGCCTCTTCAAATCCCCATTCTGCCATGAAAGCTTGTCGGGATACCTTGAGTCAGTTAACTTACTTTGCGGGGTAAGTGTGAAGATAAAATAATATAGAAGTACTTGGCATAAACCACTTCGGTCACCAAACGTTAGCTGCAACTTGATGGCACTTTCCACCACCATCTTATTTATAGTCTACCTTTCTCCCTGAAACTCAAGGCAGATTACACTGTATCTAGAATAGATATATAAAAAGCTAACCATCCGTTTGTTGGTGACTCCCTAACGCCGAAACGGCTGGACGGATCGCCCCCAAATTTTCACATGATGTCCCTCCCTGTTGCAGGCAGGTAATTGGACCTTCAAATCGCCGAAAGTCCATACCTGAGCCAGGTAAAACGTCTTTTTCCTGGTGCACCAGGCCATGAAGCTGACTGTGTTTAACTGTCACCCTTAGAATGTTCGTGCAGCCTGTCTGTGGCCTGAGGGGCTGGTATGAGGGCTTAGAATGTTCGCGCAGATGGCCAGAGATGAGCAGTGAAAACAGTAAATAGGTAATACTGTTAGGTATCATAATGAATGGAAGTGAAACACATACACATCTTTCTGGCATACGAGATGTCAGGTGGGGTTCCCCACCCCCACCACAACCAGGTAACTTTCACTCTCTGTGCCTCACCCACTACTACCACACAGCACACATACTCTCATCCACATCCAGCTCATCCTCACACACCTCACTCTGCCCTCCCTCACATCCAACCACCACTTACCCACTTCCTCAGCCATATTCGCCACAGCTCTCTTTTACTAAAAGCAAGCTGGAGTTTGCCTTTTTCTTCTAAGAAAATCCGCGGGGTGGGGCGAACCAACACTACTGCCTCTGCTTCTTTTGCACATGGCCCTTTAAAAACCCAGGGAGTTGGTCTCCATGTGAGCACCTCACCACCCTGCCTCTGCTGCCTGACTGGGATAGCCTCCTTGCCCCAGTTCTGCCTTGCCCAAGCCAGGACTGTGTGTGTCAACCAGCCTCATGGACAGCGGGATTCGCACTCTGGACAGTTCCGTTGTGGAATGGAAAGGGTTACATTATACTAAAAACCAAGACAGCACCATATAATCATATGAATTGAAAAGGGAAAGAGGGATTCCATTTGACCACCCCAAAAGAAGAAGAAGAAGAAGAGGAAGAAGAAGAAGAAGAGGAGGAGGAGGAGGAGGAGGAGGAGGAGGAGGAGATTGGATTTATATCCCCCTTTCTCTCCTGTAGGAGACTCAAAGGGACTTATAACCTCCTTGCTCTTCACCCCTCACAACAAACACCCTGAGAGGTGGGTGGGGCTGAGAGAGCTCCGAAAATCTGTGACTATCCCAAGGTCACACAGCTGGTGTGTGTGGGAGTGCACAGGCTAATCTGAATTCCCCAGATAAGCCTCCACAACTCAAGCTGCAGAGCTGGAAATCAAACCCAGTTCCTCCAGATCAGAGTGCACCTGCTCTTAGCCACTATGCCACTGCTGCTCCCAAAAGGCTATGCTGGGGATCATTGGTCCTTCATGGACATCTGTGTGGGTTGTGGACTGTGATGAGAAGGACAATTGCCACAGCAACGTGTGGCCAGGCCCCGCTAGTAAGGAAATACAATCAAAAAGATAAAAAGTATAATCAATGGGATTGCAGAAATCCAAAACAAAGCAGAAATCTAAAACAAAGCATAGTATTAAATATATTGTAAACACAACATGGTAAACAAGCAGTAAATGGTATTATAAGCAGAAATGCACTGATAATAAATACAGCAATAGCCAGCACATACTGTACAACTGTAAAGGCCACATACCCTTTCCCTTCCTTGAAACATTCTGTTATAGCCCTATCACTTTGACAAAAATGCCCTTCATAATAATTTTGTTTTGCATAAATTGCAGAAAGCCAGAAACACCCTGTGAGGTGGGTGGGGCTGAGAAAAAGCCAGAAACATGGACGCCTTCCTCAGATGGGGTGGCAGGGGGAGCACAGCACAGTATATGCATGGGCAGTTGTTGATCTTGCCCATTTGCAGGGCAAGCACCTCCCAAAGATCCTTAACAGATGAGCACAGTTTGTTGATTATCATCATATTGAAGGAACAGAAGTGTCGTTAGGGGAAAATGGCAACCTAATAGATCATAAACAAATTGTTATGGGTCTGTAAACCAGACCAATCTTCTGGAAATTATAATTTTTGTTCAAGAAAGTTTTAGAAGTAAAGGACTTCACTGCAGTGTCAGAAGTAGACTGCAGCCTCTGAAAATCTGTTTGAGAGGAATTTGTGTCATGTCGGAAGTGTTCATCTTATGAAGTTTGCAGTCACATGAGGATGATGCAAGGCCAAAGACCTGGGTTGTTTTCTCAAGTAGGCCTTCTCACATGATGAGTTTACCCATCAACAGAAGTGCAGTTTAGATTATCCTGAATTATTTCTACAGGATTCTGATTCTTGATGTATTACGTACACATAAACAAAAATTGACAAAGCAGTGCCCCGACCCAATATAAGCAACAGGATGACTTATTTTACAATGATTCTGATGATTTTGAGTGGCTGCTTCTGTCTCCTAGGCCCCTTCCGCACACGCAAAATAATGCGTTTTCAAACCACTTTCACAACTGTTTGCAAGTGGATTTTGCCATTCCGCACAGCTTCAAAGAGCACTGAAAGCAGTTTGAAAGTGCATTATTCTGCATGTGCGGAATGAGCCTTAATGTCTTTTCTGTATTTCCTCCGGCCCACCATTCTCAAATAGTTGAGGCCCCAACCTGATCCTTGTGGTTAGTTTTTCTCACAATGTTGAAACTTTGTTAAATGAGGAAACCTTTCAGGACTAGTGGTTTCTAAGGAAAGTCTTCACATTTGTATGGGCCATACATTTTTTTTCTCAAAAAGAGAATGGATAATGTAAAAGATTTTATCTCACGTTTGAAGTATATACATGATTCGATATATAAACATAGCTGTGAAGAAGTGGGCACTAGCCCCCCCCCCCCCCCCGTCTATCTTGCAGATCTCTTCGCAACAGATATTAGGTCTGTTTTTCTGTGTCCTGTTACCAGAAAGGCCAACACGGCAGGAGCAACACGTGGACGGGACAGCTACCCGGTTTCTCTGTCCAAACAGAGCTGGCACAATCTCTACTTGTGGGGAAGGAACACAAGGAGGGGCAGGTGGGGCAGATGGAGGGTCTTGCGTTTCCAGCTCCAGCCTTCTCTCTGTTGTGGGGCGGGGGGTGGGGTGGAGGACTTTGCAAAGTGAGATTCCGTTGCAGTTTTTTTTAAGTGGGGGGGAACCCCAACTAGTGTTTCACTCCATTGCGATTTTCTCTGGCTTTTTGAATCTCCCCGCCTCCAACTCCAGCCCAGGGCATCCTTTCTCCCTGGAGGCGCGGCTGTGCGGCTGGCCGTTGCATTGAGAGCTTTCCTCCTCCAGCAGCCGCCATACTGCGGGGCAACCCAAACTTGTTACACGCTGGCACCAACTCCTCCTCCTTCGGTCGCTGCTGCCGCCGCCGCCGCCGCCGTTTCTATTTCTATCTGCGGCTGCTGGGCGCACAGAGAGGTCTGCTGAACCTGTTCCTAGGAGAAACGGAGGAGGACCCAAAAAGCGACGGGAGAAGTTGAAGGGAGCCATCCTAGCAGGTCAGCGGTTTGGCGAGGCGCATGCTGGCTGCAGCGTCCCTCCTCCTGCCTGCTGCAGAGAGGGCAGACGCGCCAAAGGAGGTGGTTCCGGCTGCAGCCCTTCAGAGCCTTCTCTCGCTGCGGGGATCTGGGCTTCAGCATCGGCTTGCAGGTTGGGCTTTCCTGAAAAAAATGGGGTTATTGTGACCGGAGACCGTCTGCGTAAAGCGGGGCTGGTGGAGGAATGTGCAGGAGGGGAGGCTGGTGTTTGGGGTGCTTGGAGGGAGAGACGGAACGGCGGCTAATTGCTTTGGAGGGGGGAGCGCTGTGTCTGGGGTCGGAAAATCGCACACCGTCTAGTGATTGAAAATAACGCCCTGGTTCCCAGGCTAGGCTTTCCGCCCTGGTGTGATTCCTGGCGTGCTGTGCTCTGGGAATCAGCTGTCGTCTAAAGGGCTCTGGTGGTCTGACAATCGGGGGCGAGTATCGAAGCCAGGACTTATGGCGGGTGCCTCTGTTCTCTCCATGTCCGCCGAGAGTGTTTCAGTTTAGGGTATTCTGAAAGGGGTTACTCCCCGGGGTGGTGGGGGGGGGGGAGGAACCTTCGATACGAAACCATTCCTTAGTTCTGGAGTCTTACCGCGGGGTTGCTTTCGGGGGAGAAAAGGACTGCGGGGTGTGCGTGTGGTTTAGTGGGCGGCTTGATTGCCCTGCAGTTTGCATTTTGCATTTCACAGTTTATTGCTCTGCACTCCTTCCCAATAAAGCAACAGCAGCCACCGCCTCCCTCTGTCCTTCCCTCTCCGCTTTCCCAGCAGTAAGAGCTTGTGAGGTGACCCAGCTACAGAGTCCAGGCTAATATGTTCACCTGCCTCTATAAACCTACCGTAATCTCTCCCCCCCCTTCCCTCGGCGCCCTCTTTATAATCTGGCTAACAACAATGTGGCTTTGTGTGGTGGCTTCAACGGGAGAGGTGGGTTCCTGTATCGCTCTGTCATGGTTTAAGGAATATTTGTGCTCTCCCAACTCGTCATGTGGCTGCTCTTAGACATTTAAAAGACCTTTTCTGCTTCCTCAGGGAGATTTTGTATAAGAGGAATGGAGGAGTCCGAGGCCGGGAGGGAGGCTTCTGTGGTGATGGAGATGCTTTGAAGAAAAATTGAACGAATGAGTGAAGGGGAAAAAACAACCTGTCAGAAACCTTTGAAACTCTTCCCTGGAAAAGGATGTAATATTAGTTGAATTAGTATTGGAGACTGATAACCAATGTTTACATACATGAAAAATGCTACAGTTGCTAAGGGAACAAAGATTATATGAAATAATAATACAACTATAATGTTTTTTGTTGATGGGTGTGGACTTGCATGATGTCTGTGGGTTTCCCCAGTGGAACTATTGAATAGCCCTCACCCAGCGTTACACAGTTCTATCATTTAGATTTTAATTTTGTTTCAGACTTATACAATTCTAGTGCATTTTTATTGAATGTCCCATTTTGTTGATTATACTCACTCACTATGTGTAATCTACCTTGAGTCCCTGTGAGAAGGGTAGACAAGGAAGAAAGAAAGAGTGTAGTTTGACAGGTTGCTAACTTTCCTCTCCAAACCCTATTGATTCTTCCTCCTTGATAGCGCTGCTTTCAAATCTTGGAAGTCTTGACAGCTTTTCTGAGGCATTGGTGTGTGGTACATTGTGAACAGCAGGGGATGGAAGTATTCGGAAAGGTATTAATAACCTCAGGAAGTTGGGATGAGTTTAGACCTGGAATTCCTCCTTGTGCCTGTGTAGCATCAGGTCACAATCATAGTGTGTTGAAATTTGCCATCTCAAATAGAGGCAGGGATTGTTGAGTGGGAACTGGATTGCACCTGTTGTAGCTATTTGTTTGCCTTGAACTAGGCTTTGGTTGGTTCTGGAGGGTGAGAAACATACTTTTCTCTGTGATACACCTCTGAAGATGCCAGCCACAGATGCAGGCGAAACGTTGGGACCAAATTCCACCAGACCACGGCCACACAGCCCGGAAAACCCTCCAGTACAAGTTGAATCCGGTCATGAAAGCCTTCAGCAATAGGCTTTGGTTATTGCCAGTTTAAATATGTAAAATATATGTGAGATTACTTTTGTCCCCTTTTGATAAATGTAAAGCTGAAAAGAGTTCACACGAGTTATTTTAGCTCATAAAATGAACTCTAAATTTAATTCATCTAAAACTTCATTCTGTATATTTTTGTTTATTTCAGTGCTGAGCCTTATTCTTTTTTCACCACAGAAATGTCCATAAAATAAGTTTTTTGCAGAAAAGTTAATAGGTTAGAGTGAAATAACATCATATACCTTAACAGACCTCATTGCCTTTCAGCTGATAATAAATGGAATGCTTTTTTGCTGTCTTGGCATTATATGACTCCAGGGATCTGAATCTGATGCTCTCATGTTGCGGCTGTGTGCATCTACAATGAACATGTTCAAAGCAGAGTAATGCTGTACAATATTTTATACCACAATAAAAAGACTGCACAGTAAAAGGTTTCTTTCATGTGGTCAGTAGAGTAATGTAAGCATGTTTATGCTATGGGATGGGTGGAAGATAAGAGAGCTTTTCTTGAAGTTTCAGAAGATTCTCAAAATGTGTTGACTTGGCACTGACACTGAAAGGTGGCTGGTCTGCCTTAGGACTGGCTGATTGACTGTTCCTCTATTTTCATAATAACTGCTCCTGCTTTCATTACTACAGTTCACTACTGCCTATTTGGACAGTACAGCCCCACCCCCCTTAAATTAAAAGATTCTTTCTAGATTTACAAGTATATTTGGCAACCCCCTCATTGCAAGGCTGTGTTTCTCTTGTAGCCTAGAAGTAAATAAAACCTGTCTGTCTTAGTTCCAATTTATTTTCTTTACTGTATACAAATATAGAATTAAATACCTATAATTTAAAAACTATAGTTCCTAATATAATAACAAGATGGTGCTTTGAACTACATACCCACCTCATATAGGTAGAGCTGCAGTTAGTACAAGTCATCCAGGTGTGGTGGTAACTGCCAGCTGACTTGATGCTACATGGCTTGCTTGGGCTTTGGCCCTGCAGTGACCAGGACACAACTTACCTGAGGAATTTGATGCCATGTGACTTTGCATCTTGGCTAAACATTTCCCAGGGAGAGGCTCCCACCAGTGCAGGGAAGAAAGGAAAAGCTGAGAACCAGTGCAGGGAAGTAGTTAGAGAGTTGGCCTACGATCCAAGTGTCCCAGATTTAAATCCCAATGCTGAATGACCTTGGGCCAGTAACTCTTTCAGCTTAATCTCTCAGGGTGATTATGAGGATAAATTGGAGGAGAGGATGTAAGTTGCTTTGGGTCCCCATGGAGGAGAAAGGTGGGATTTAAATGAAGCAAATAAATAATAAATAAAGCTGTTGAGTAGGTTGGATAAAAGGTTGACTGGTGAGTAGAAAGAAGAAAAGGAAGCATGGAAAGAGGGAAACAGCGTCTGGAAGCTGCCAGGAGAAAAGCGATAAGAAAAAAGTACATATTGTACTTTCTCAAATATGAGAGAATGAAACTTTTTTTCCTAGCTCCCCTGGACATTGAAAGAGACCATTCTTGTGTTGTGTAGTCACAGATCATGTCTCATTCCCTGATAACATTTTCAACAAAACAAAAGGTGTTGCAATCTTGACGTGCTTCTAAAAAGAAAAAAACTGTTGCACCAGAACATTGTATTCAATTCCCTAGACTAGTTTTCTGTTCTTTCTAGCAGTTTGCTTTAATTCTACATGTTTGTGGTAGATTATCCCAAGCATCAAATAACATTAGACCTATGGATAACAAAGTCAGCATGAAAGTAATGTGACTGAAAAGGAGATTGGGTAGTTACACATTTTGATTCATAGGGACTCCATGATTCGAAAGCGACTTGGTGGCACAACACACTCACAATTACGCATTGTGTGACCAAACCTAAAAGAGCTTGAAAGCTGTGCAACAAAATACCTAACCTATGGACTACTTCTGCAAGAGTACATAGATGCTTATAATGTTGCTTATTTCAAAATTACAAAACCAACTAAGCTTATTCACTGTGTAATAGGAACTAATTGCCTTCCAATTTCATTTGTACTTATGGTTTATTGGTTGGGAATAGGGTGTGCTCATTCACCAACATAGGCACATACTGGTGACCTAAACCACACTGAATTCTGGGATCACAGTGTGGCTAATAGGGTAATTATATAGATGCTATTGATCTTGCAGTTTCCCAAAAAAAGATGCATAAATGTTCCAGCCAGCTGTAGGTCAGCTTGATTTTGGGAAAGAGGAGGTAATTTTAAAAAATGAATAAACCCATTCCATATTTCTGCTTGAGTATTGAATAATTTCAGATATTCCACTTTTAATTCCAACTTGCATTATAACAGTCATTTTTAATTTTTTGTTTACTTCCCCCTGCATTGCACATTTTTACACTGCTGTCCAGTAAGGGTATCAGACTCCACAGTTAGGCTTCTGGAGGCACTGTTTCTTAAACTTTTCTTAAGATTTCAAAAATGTAGCTCTGGCATCACTTCTAAATGTGCTTATTAAGTAAGTCCTGTTGAATTTGGTGAACCTTAGTTTTGAGTACATTTATAGGCTTTAATTTTATATCCAGACAATGGCATGAGACCATTCTGTATGAACTATTCAGAAATAATTACAAGAGTTTGATGAACACACTGTTTTAAAAAATCATTTATCAGTTTTGTTTATTACTTTGTCCCTTCTGAGTTAATGGAAGTTGCCAAAATCATTAACTTAGGATAACTTGTGTATATGAAGAAGAATTTGGATTTATACCCTGCTTTTCTCATCCATAAAGAGTCTCAAAGCAGCTTACAAACTCCTTTCCTCTCCCCTTGTGAGGTAGGTGGGGATGAGAGAGTTCTGAGAGAACTGTGACTAGTCCAAGGACACCCCGCAGGCTCCATACATAGGAAGTTGGGGTCGTTCTTGTGGAGGAGCAGGGAATCAAACCTGAGTCTCCAGATTAGAGTCCACTGCTCTTAACCACTAGATCATTCTGCAATCCAATACTAGACAGAGTGCAGTTTTGTTTCCATTTAACTCTTAACGTCTCTTGTTTGTGTGCAGTTTACAAGTTGTTGGCTCTCTGTTATGGTTTCGGAAGGGCTCCTTGGTCAAGTGATTGATGTGTGCCAATTTGCTTATTTGGGGCCCTCTCATAAAATACACAAGTTAAAGCTGATGTTGAGAAGCTTACTGGATTATTCTAATTCTTGCTGAAAGTCTGGGAATGTTTTATAGTTCTTGGGGAATGTTAGAATAATAATGCTCACGGGAGCAGGGATTTGAAAAGCCTTTGGCAGATTTATGTTTCTGCCTTTTTGTTGGGTTGTCTTGTGTAGATGCTGAAGAACAGAATCTAAAATAAGGTTTGCCTAACAGGCCTTTAGGGTGGCTTTATTCTTTCCTAAGGCCTTTCTTATATTGAAGAGTCAAATTTTGGATAGAGCCATGTGCACAGTTCTGATCACTGTTTCTCAAAAAGGGTATTGCAGAGATGGAGAAAGCAAAGAAGAGGGCAACCAAGACGAACAAGTGGTTGTAGAACATTTCCTGAGAGGAGAGTTTGGAGAGTCTGGAACTTTTATATCTAGAAAAAAGAACACTCAAGGCAGGACATAATAAAGGTGGCACATGTTGTTTTAAACTAGAGATACAGGGAATTAATGTGGGACTTCTGTATGCCAAGTAGACACTCTGCTACTGAGCCACAAGTAAAGGGAGCCTCCATATTCAGCATAAGTAAATCTCTGAAACACAGTGCTAGGAAACAGTGCTAGGAAGGCCTTGGCCTCTGCACCCTGTTTGTCAGCGTTCCAAGGCAACTGGTTGACTGCTGTGTGAAACAGTGTGCTGGGCAATCCGGCAGAGCTTTTCTTATATTCTAAAGCAAGTTGTTACCAGTGTGTAGTGCAGTCAGTATCATGTGAACCTTCTCTGATCCACAAAGCTATCTTAAAGCATTGCTTTAGAAATGCTGTCTCATTAAAAACCAACAACCTGTAACTGTTCTGCATTTAACTCTACTCCAAACAAAGAGTCCATGGAAAGTAAACCCCCCCACCACCACCCAAAAAAAATCCTTGACATGGGTCCTATAAAATAATTTGTTTTGCACAGTCAATTTAAATAACTAACTGGTATTGAAATATGCTAATTGCCTTTTTGGTATAAGCTGGAGTAATACAACCAAAAATATTGATTAAAACAAAAGGAGTTTGGATTTCAGTGAAGTAATATTTTTATTTTTTGCTAAAAAATAAAACTGAAATGAGTCATAGGTTAGATGGCAAAATTGTTGTGATTTTTGTCAGTTGATAGTACCAACATTTTGCATGCAAAAAACATTTCTGCTGGGCTACTGAATAAAGGGTACTGCAAGTAATGATAATTTTTGATGCAAGGAGAAATGGGTGAAAATCTCATGTTCTTCCTCACACTGAGTATGAATATTGTGGTATACTTTTTCCTATGTTTCTTTATAGAAAGTCAATTTTTGCCTGGCAACATTTCCCTTCTCATACACATTTGCTTTTAAAAAATGTACAGAAGAAAGCAGAAAATGCCTGAGCAATTAGTAATGTGTATATACAGATAATTATCTGATTTATAACATCATTATAACATCAGTCAAACAATAAAAATCAGTATTTATTGATTAGGGACATCAATTACACATTTATATTAACTTTAAACGTTACCTCTAGGGCTGGCGGGATAACTATTTTGGGCAGTCTTTACTGTTGTGCCATATACTGTTGTAGTTAGCATGACAAGTGAAAGCCTGTGATACATGTTTTTGTGCAAGTTGTTGGGAAAATAAAGTCTCTTTATTACCTGCTTCTCCAATTTGGCCTCCATGTGAGGATATCTAAATCTGCAGAGCAGGGCTGCCCTGGCACTAAGCAGATTTTTCTGCAAACTTGGGAGACCCCCCCCCCCCCCCCCCGGAGATTCATGTCACCCAGTGTTTTGCTTATAGATGAAAGTAATGTTGCCTTTAAATGAAATGGAAATATGACTGAGATAGGTCAAATGTTTCCAGCCTTGTGGGCTATCTGGACTCCTGAACCTTATAGCATACAACAGTGTAGAAAAAAAAAATTAAGGTTGAGCTTCAAGCTCATGTGAAAAATATTTTGTGTTCTCTTTTGTCATTGAATGAAATCATATTTTGTAGGACTTGTGAAGAAAAGACAGATTGCTTATGGGCACAATGGCATGGTTTTTTTAGCATTGCTGATCCCTGCCTGTCTAGACATATCTATACTACGCACAGCTGCCAAGGCCCAATAGGGCTGTGCTGTTTGCTTTGTGCAGGTCTTACTAAAAGGGATAAAAGTGTTTGCTTTTATTAAAATACACTGTAGCTTCCAGTTGGACATCATGGGATAACACTAGGGGGCTGGGCATCTGCCTGCTGATTTGTGGTTTAAATCTATACTGGGTAGACTAAGGTTTATATTTCTCTGAGGCAAGTCTCATTTTTTAGTCTGTGGCATAAGTAGACTTCTGTCGCCTGAGTATTCCAGCAGTTCAACGGGGTTATAAGCAATGGTGGGATTCAAATAATTTAACAACTGGTTGTTTAGAAGCACCATTTTAACAACCGGTTCTGCCAAAGTGGTGCGAACCTGCTGAATCCCACCACTGGTTATAAGAAAGGTTAGAGAAAACAATATATTTGCTAATTACAGTGTGTCACGAACTAAATAGAAATAAGCCAAGACAGAAATAGGAGGGTAAAATGTCGAGTATTCGAGGAGTTTTCCTATTATGTGTTTCAAGTAATCTGACCTTAAAAAAATATGTCCACACCCAAATGATTTTCAACATTTTTTGTCATAATACAGTTAGGTTCTCTTAGGATAAAATCTTCCCAGTTTTGGTTTACCCCTGACCGCTGACATCTGTTCCCAGTAATGCCTTGGATTTAAAACAATAGTTCAGAACTTTCCAATCAAAACTATAATTCACTCTGTCCTGAGCTTGTAGAGTAATAGTGGGCCATGACTTCTTTAGGGCTCATCTTGATCTCTGTGGCTTAGTGTGAGGAAGATCATACACATCCTTAAGCATGCAGGCTTGACTGTTTCCAATATTACTGAGAAGTAGAACCTTTGTGAAAGAGAATTCTGATTCAGATTTTACAAATGAGACAAAGTAGAGCTGCTTTTGGGCAACCTTTTAATTTGTTCTGAAATAAGAATTGTTCATTCAATATAGCAGACATATCCAGAGAGAATGGCTGGGAAATAAATAATCTCCGCTATGGGTTATACTGCCTGGACATTTTGTTAAAAACTGCTTTTGTTCCATATACTGTACAGAGATAGCTAAAGCATACTTGAATCAAATTGGGATGAAAAACAGACTAGAAAAGCTGCTGTGGTATTAAATGTACGATTATTCTGTAAACATAAGATATCTTGATAATTTACAAGATTTTGAATGCAGCTGACTGTGTCCATTAAAGCCAGTTTCCAGTTAAGAGGAGTTTCTGTAGATTATGTCAGTTATGCAGCTGCAGAAAGGTATCAGTTATGCACTAGCCAGCTTTATGGGCATGTACTCACAGGGGGTTTTTGCCACTGTTCATTAGGTAGCTTCGTTTACAGTCTCTGTGGAATTGCAGTGACCTTTATTTATTTGTGCAGGGTCGCCAGAGGTACTGTTTGGTTACAGAGCAGAATGTGCTGGTTTAGTGTCTCTGAAGCAAGCAAGCAGGCAAAGCAACCTTATAGGCATGCTCCCAAGTTTCCCATAAACTTCAACATTCTATAACATGTGAAGCAATCCTAAGAATTTGGGAGTACTAACTGAATACGGGCACAATA
Source organism: Sphaerodactylus townsendi (assembly GCF_021028975.2). Classification (NCBI taxonomy): domain Eukaryota; kingdom Metazoa; phylum Chordata; class Lepidosauria; order Squamata; family Sphaerodactylidae; genus Sphaerodactylus; species Sphaerodactylus townsendi. Next base: position 65,144,067 of record NC_059431.1, read on the forward strand.
TATTGGGGGTACCAAGTCTGAATCCTAACAGTTATTCTGAAACATAGGAGGAGGGGTTTTTTTCATCATATGTGTGTTCGAGAGATGTAAGTACATCTGGTGGAATAGCCCCCCCCCCTTTTTTTTTCTCTTGCAGCTTTTAAATGTGCAGGAGCCAGAGCCCAGCTAACAGTCGAGGACCTTTTGTGTTTGCAGCAATGCTGAATGATAACCAGGTATGGGTGTGTCCAGTTTCTTGGATGCAAGAGCCCCCTGGAGGAGTGAGACGCAAATATAACAGCTGATTTGAAAGCCAGCATGGTGTAGTGGTTAAGAGCAACGGACACTAATCTGGAGAACTGGGTTTGTTTTCCCACTCCTCCACATGAAGCTTGCTGAGTTTCCTTGGACTAGTCACAGTTCTATCAGAACTCAGCCCCACCTGTGCCTGTTCTAGGGAGGGGAAGGTGATTGTAAGTCCCTTTGAGACTCCTTAAAGGTAGAAAAAAAGAAGGGTATAAAATTACTCTTCTTCTAATTTAAATACACATACACACAACACACACACACACACACGGAGGAATCATTTAATGCTCTGGTTCTGTTAACTTTCCATATCATAATTTATGAGATATACTGTTAGAGTTACAGCTGGATTTAGAGTCCAGTAGCAACTTAGAGACCAACAAGATTTTGGAGGTATAAGCTTTTGAAAATCAAAACTCACTTTGTCAGACATGAAGGAGCTCTGACTCTCAAAAGCTTGTACCTCCAAAATCTTGTTGGTCTCTAAGGTTCGACTGGACTTGGACCTAGTTGTTCTGCTGCAGAACAACACAGCTACCCTCTGAAACTGAAGTAGAATTAAATGAATCTTGAAGTAGTTCAATCAGGCTTCTTTTAAAGTTGACGACTCTTGTCAGAATTAATTTTTGCTACTGTGCATGTGGTTTGTCAAGGAAGGATTACTTGGCTCACACCTAGTTTTGTTTTAAACAAGCTTATTTTAACACTTTTATGTGTTATCAGATCGCATGTGTTGGCATCTTACCACTTTTGAAAGATTTTTAGTAACACTTTTCCTGTGTAAGAACTTTCTGCAGGAAATGGAAAAAAACTACTCAATAAGAAGTTGAATGCCTTCTGTTCTTTAACTGCTGGCTTTATTAGGATTGAATCTCTTTGACTGCAGTTATATCCACTTCCTTTTCTGGCTCGCTCCAGATCATAAGCGGTAGAATGTCAGTTATTTTTATTGCTGTATCAAAAACTGTTTCTTAGAGTGTTATGGAACAACTTATTGCCTTGAGCTCCTTATTTTGTACAAAACTTAGTATGAGTTTGCATAAGTACAAATGAAGCCCTGAGCAATGAATGGAAGTACAGCAGTGATGATGTATAATGAAAGGTTGAATTTGAAACCTAAGGGCTGATTTATGAGCACTTGTTCATTGTTACACATGCTCCCCTTGAGTTACAGTATGTTTGATGACTTTGGGCTGAATGTATGAATGGTCTTCACTGAAAACAGCTGTATATTGTTTTGCCACTGGATGACACATACTTTGCTTTAGTATAATAATCGGTAGCATTTATATGTCATTGCACGATGATACTTTTTCAAGTGAACTTTAAATTGGCCACTGAACCGGCATTTGTTATAGCTAGATCTGATTTTGGGGTCATAATTTAAACAGACTTCTATTTCTAGCTGCTTCTCTGCTATTCAAAAAAGTCTGAATGCAGGGAAATGGAATGGGTTTTCTAGCACGTCATCCAGTAGTCAGAGGAGTTTCTTGAAACAGTTATTTTAAGGTGGATGGCTCAGAGAACCAGATATGTGGTTACGAGTTTGAAATTTTAGTCTTAAGAACGGCCTAACAAGGACAGGAATTCTTAGACTTCTAAGTACTTTTTTCTTCTCTGGAATATCCTTCCCCCCTTTCCCAAACTCCATATTAGTTTGTAATTCCATCTGCTCTCTGCTACACCATCCATCCTAAAGATGGCAGCATCTTGGTGCACAAGGAGGGGCATCAGTTTGCCTAAGCTTGTGAACTGGAAGCAAAGTTGAGCTGCGTCTTTTGAGACAGATCTATCACTTGGTTAACATGACTAATTAAGCTTTTTAAGCAGCAGGATTTGAGCATTTAGATTAGAGTGGTGGACATTTCTTTGCTATGCTGACCACTGCACTTTCAGTTTATTTTAGGTATGTGGCACAGGTGCAGCAATTTGGCCTTTCCTGATTCAGTTGATTTTTCTATGCGTTTATGAAGTTAGCTCTTCTTTGGAGTTGCAGCAGCCTTGTATGACCAGCCAGGATATGCTTGATTTTTATAAATACCATACCTGTGGGGGTCACAGGCTTTATCACTGTTTTTTTAATGCTTGGCTGGTTTTCCATTGTGGGAGTGGGGTTCCAGGTGCCTACCTAGGGAGTTTGCAAATCTTTTGAAATTCTTGGGTGCAAAAAAAATATTACGGAACAGTTGTTTTTGCTCCCACTGTTCCAAGAGTCCTTTTCTGTCCTCTCTCACGCACTGTGTGTCCTTCCCTCTAACCACCTGCCATGAATTCTAATTTGTTCTCACTTGGTTCTGATTTGTATTTATGTATGTAATACACAAATTAAACTAAGCAAGAACATGTGGTGTCTAAGTACTGAAATATAAAATTAAAAATACTCACCTTGATAAAGATTAAGCTGTAACTGGCATTAAAAAAAAGTAAATAGAAACATCTGCTGTAATGATTACCGAGGCATCTTATGCAAAACTCTCCAGCTTTTCTGCTCTTGCCTCTTACTGCTGCAGTTTTTCATTGGCTCAGAAATTTCAGTGCACACATATATGCATGTGTTTGTTGAGGTAGTTTTGTCAGGGCAGGGGGAGAAGAAGAGAATACTTTATTTGCTTTTATAATGTAACACAACAGCTTCATTAGAATTAGTCATTTTTCTGTGTTAAGGGCTATAATCATGGTATAGACACATCAAATATCGTTACTTCTACTTAAAGGTTTGTGTTATAGAGCATGTGGACTTTGACCTTAATGCTTGGCTTAGCTCTCTGGCAGGCAGACAAAACAACTGTACTAAAAGCCTGAAATTCAAGCACTTGAAATCCTATTTCAGTGATGGGTGTAGTTCCAGGGAGCTAAATGAAATCAGCAGTGGAGGTGGGGGGACTTTATAAGCTACTTCACATCTAGAGCTTCTGTTTCAGTCAACTGTAGAATTTATTGTCGAAGGCTTTCACCGCCGGAATCACTGGAGTGATGTGTGGTTTCCTGGCTGTATGGCCGTGTTCTAGCAGCATTCTCTCCTGACGTTTCGCCTGCATCTGTGGCTGGCATCATCAGAGGATCATCTTCAGATCCTCTGAAGATGCCAGCCACAGATACAGGCAAAATGTCAGGAGAGAATGCTGCTTGAACACGGCCATACAACCCGGAAACCACACAGCACTCCAACTGTAGAATTATTTGTTCCCTTGCTTGGCTTTGAAGACAGTTATTCTTACATTTTTGAAATATGTTGTTTAAATATCTTTAAAACAGGGCATACTCAGCAAAATATGCTCCTGTTAGAAACCTTTCAGAGTACTCTGCAGTCTGCTCATGTGAAGTCTTGATGCTTGGTTGGCGACTGTAAGAAAGAGCACATAATATTATATAGGCTAGGGATTTCCAAAGTGGGCAGTACCGCTCCCTGGTGGAAACATCAAGGTGGGTGGTGAGGAATTTTGGGGTGGTAGAGAGGTGGTGGAGAATTTCAGGGTAGTAGAAGGGCAGCACAGGAATTCCAGGCCAACTGTTAGGAAAAAGGTCTTGTCCTTTCATACTGGTGAGTTTTAAAGGAAAAGTAGCCTGGGATGGGGAAGTCAAGGCAAAGATCCCTGTTGCTGTTGCTTTGGATGGCAGACATTCTTTTTTGCAACAGCACTCTCCTCACTGTGTAGCCGAAGGTGGTGGGGCTGGAGCCAAGGCAAAAAGCCCCGTCACTGTTGCTTTGCAAGGCAGTTTTTTTCTAAAGGAAAAGCAGCAGCACTCTCCTGGCTGTGTAGGCAAAAAACCCACAAAGGGATCTTTAGTACTCAATTTCTGTTCCCTGTTTCTCTCAAAAAGTCCTTCCTGACCATTACTCTGTATTGTGGGTCAAAGTCAATATATACTTTATTGCCTCATATTTAGTAGAGTGGGACTTTAGTGCAGTCACCCAGCTTCTTTCCAAGCAGAGTAACAGACTGAAAATTACTCCCCAGCAGAGTGCTAATGTTGTCCCCATCTTCAAAAAGGGGAAAAAAGATGACCCAGACAATTACTGCCCAGTCAGCCTGATATCAATACCAAGAAAGATTCTAGAGCAGATCATTAAGGAAGGAAATAATGTAATCACTGAAAATCAACATGGGTTTCTCAAAAACAAGTCATGCCAGACTAATCTTATCTCTTTTTTTGATAAACTTGGTAGATGAAGGGAATGCTATGGACGTAGCATACCTTGATTTTAGTAAGGCTTTTGACAAGGTGCCCCATGATATTCTTGCAAGTAAGTTGGAAAGATGTGGACTGGACAATGCAACTGTTTGACAGATTTGTAGTTGGTTGACTGATCAAACACAAAGAGTGCTCATCAATGGCTCAGGACTGGGGTGTAGGACAGAATATTCTAGTGTTATTTTTTTGAAATATAATTTTGAAAACAGGTTCATTGTCGAGACTTTCCTTGTTCATTGTTTTTTACAAGATTCCTTGGACCTGTTTGGATGTTACACTGCTTTTATAGCATGACGAAGGCTCTTTCAATTGTTGTCATTAAGTTTATGAGAACTCTTGCCTGGTCATTTCTACAAAGTTTGCTCATTGTCAGATCTCTTAATTACACTAGATAGTATTTAGAATAATATTGTACTGTTCAGTTTCTCCTCTAATGTGGTTAGAGGTATTTGGTGGAATCTTATCCTTATTATTCACATTTTGCTAATGAGTAAAGATTTTCATTAAAATAATTTATACTTATTAGTTACAGCTACTAGGATATTGCAGGACATAGATATGGTATTTCATAGAATGATTTTAAGAATCCTGCTTAAGCTGTACTAATAGTATGTTTTAGGAACAGTGCTGTTCAGTTGAATAGCTTGAGATTCAGTACTGAGATTGCTTTTGTAGCTTTGGCTGTATGTGTTCACTTATACTTGTGATTCTCCTGAATCTCTCAGGAACTTTAAACATCATTAACCATAGTATCCTTCTGAATTATCTGGCTGAGTTGGGATCTTCTTGCTGGGAAATTACAAAATGATACTGCTGTTCATATAAATGGGATCTCTTTTGTGGGATCCTGTAATGGTCCTTATTGTCCCCTGTATTAACTTATATGAAACTACAGGAGAGGATTGTCTGGTATTATTGACAGCTAAATTTGAGTCAAGTAACACCTTAGAGCAGTGGTTCTCAACCTGTGGGTCGGGACCCCTTTGGGGGTCGAACAACCCTTTCACAGGGGTCGCCTAAGATTCTCTGCATCAGTGTTCTCCATCTATAAAATGAATAAATGTTAAGGTTGGGGGTCACCACAACATGAGGATCTGTATTAAAGGGTCGCGGCATTAGGAAGGTTGAGAACCACTGCCTTAGAGACCAATAAGATTTTGTGGATATGAGCTTTCGAGAGTCACAGCTCTTGAAACCTCATACCCAGAAAATCTTGTCAATCTCTAAGGTGCTCCTGGACTCCAATCTAGCTGTTCCCCAGGATCCAGACATAACATTAATTCTGACAAAGAAAGAACGAAAGATGGGAATGATATTGGAGAGAGGACAAGACAGAAAAAGAAGTGGCTCAGGTATGCAGCCTGCCCCCCCCCCCCGTCATAATTAGGAGATCAATGAGAACAAAATTATTCAGTTAATTTATTGTACTTAACACATCTTTATACCTTCATCCTTTTAGCAATTTGCTTCCAAGTGCCTTGTGCAAATACACTTTACAGATGACCAATTGGCAGTTGGAAGGGACTTTATTCTCTGGCAAGATGAAAACAGAATCAGATTTGGCAGGATGAAAACTGAGAAGCAACAACCCCTCCCCCCAATATTTGACAGATTTCATAAACATAAATTCACGGGAATTTCTCGGTCTGTGTATAATTTCTTCAAAAGCCCCATTGCCTTGTTGCCCCATAATCTGATGCTGATGCATATTCATTTGAAATATTTAGCTGAGCATACAGGTAATATTTAAGAACTGGTAATAGAATTTAGGAATATGTCCAGATGAATACAAATATTTATAGTTCTATTAGCAGTAAGGTAATAGTAGATTTATTAAACTGAGTGTGAAGTGCATGTTAAATATGTGTACATAAACTCACTTTGATTCCGTAGTCTCCATTGTATAATGGCTTACACAAGTTCATGTGCGCATGAAAAAAGTGTCCTGTCCTAATGGAAAATGTAGGTGGCACTTGCTATGTTTCAATGACTTTTTCACTCTGTATTTGTGCATGTATTTATGTAAATTAGCATGAATTTGGGTAATCTTCACTGCCTAGCTTAAAATGGTGATCTGACTTTGAATTCATTGTACCATTTTCTATTTTTGCCCATTGCCTTGTCTTTCCTAGAGATGCATGCAATATTAAGCATTCATTTGAATTCTAGGCACGTAGTTTCATGACATGAAGCCAGCATTCTTACTCAAGGGAAAAGGTGAAAGTGCTCCCCGTCACTCACCTTTCCTGCAAATGATTAAGGACTGACATTGACTACTTCCAGAGGGAATCTCAAGGAATAATTTTCAGCCAGAATTGACAGAAGACCAATTAAAGTTTTCTTTTCCTTCCTTTCCTATAGGAATTTTATGGATTCTATAATGTGTCTTTTGATATACATGTTGAGTAGCTTAATGGATATTTTCTTGTCTCAGATTTAACACTGTGATTTTAGCTATACTTACTTGGAAGAAATACCAGAGGCATGTTTCCATGTAGATGTGTTTGGGAACAGTAATGTAATGTTGACTTTGAATACAAAATGACTGTGCTTCTTTAGATTTTACGTAAAAATACAAACAGCTAATGCATACTGCAAATGCCCTTGAAGTCGCATTGTACGTTTGCCCTTTCTCCACAGTATTGGATTTATTTTGCTTTGAAGAAAGTATTATTGATTCTAAATCCAGTTTAGACTGCATGGGATTTAAAATACAGCAAGCTTTAGAATGGTGTCATTCTTCTCTCAGCGGACTTTCTACTTGGTAGCAAGAATCCCTTTTTGCCTGGATCCAGGGAAGACCTTTGCCTGAGTCTGTGCAAAGAGCATTGTGATGATGTACAGATTCCTTCTGATAAGAAACTGAAAGCATTGGTATTTGTGTAATATTGCTTGGGCAGGATGGTAAGGAGTTATTTCCTTTTTCAAAGAAATCAGAACAGGCCTAAAAAGCAGGTGATCGTTAGCAATTAAAGGATGTAAAATCTGTCAGTACAAAAATATCTCAGTGTGACTTGTTTGAAATGTTTTGTTTCTTACTCCTGAACATCTGAAGCATATTTAAATTACTTTAGCAAACTAAGTCTAAACATGAGAATCTAATGCACTCCATTTCCACAATAGGATGTTTTATATATTCTGCTGCATGCAACAATAATTTTTACTTTCCTTTTCCCTTGCAATATATCCAAGCATTTGGAAGTGACTAGAAGCATAAAGGAATAAATGGAAGGAAGTGATAATTCAGTCCCACAAGGATTGGCATCAGAACTAGTGCTATTTAATGTGTTCATAAATGATCTGGAATTGGGGATGAATGCTGATATAACCAAGTTTTTGGATTATAACAAATTATTTAGGATGGTGAAAACCAAGGTTGATTGTGAAGAGCTTCAGGAGAAATTCTCTAAATTGGTGAAGTGGGTAACAGTATGCCGAAGGAAGTTCGGGATTAGACAATTTCAGGTGATGCACATTGGACCAAACAAGTTAAGTATATGATGATGGGGTCTGAAATGACTGAATCGGAGATTTATTGGGGTCATAGTGGATAGTTCAATGAAAATTTCAACCCTGTGTGCAGCAGTAATGCAAAAATGCAAATTCCATGTAGGGGATTACTAGGAAAGGAATTGAAAATAATATGATCAATATTGTAATGTGCTTGAATTTGTAATGTCCATTGTATTTGGAATACAGCGTATTGTTTAAATCTCTCTTTCTCTCTCTCTCTGTATCACAGAAGTAGAAAAAGATATCACAGAAGTAGAAAACATTAGTAGAGGACAGCCAATATGATGGAGGAAAGGCTGGAGTGTTTGAAGTTTCTCAATTTGGACAAAAGCTGATTATGGGACATGACAGAGTTTTATGAAATTATACATGAGGCACAAGGATTGGATAGAGAGAACTTTAGCCCTCTCCAAAATACTAGAAATCAGCAGTGGGGAAGCCAATGAAATTGATTGGCAATAGATTCAGGATGAACAAAAGGAAATACTGCTTACTCCCTGAGTGATTAAATTGTGGAATTCATTGCCAGTGGATGTAATGATGGCCACTCGAATCAAGGAGGTTAGACAGATTCATGGAGAAAAAGTCCATCTTTGTCTACTAGTCATGGTACTAGCATATGAATACCAATACTGGAGTAGAAACAGGATGCTTGCATGGATAGACCACTAGTCTGATGCAGGCAGAGGGAGCCTGATGACAATTGCCGTAGCTGCCTCAACCGTATGCCTGGTGGAACAGCTCTGTCTTACAGGCCCTGTGGAATTGCACTAAATCCCGCAGGACTCTGGTATCCTCAGACAGAGCATTCTACCAGGTAGGGACTAGGGCTGAAAAGGTCCTAGCCCTGGTTGAGACAAGCCAGATCTCTCTTGGACCAGTTATCAGCAGACAGATTTTTTCATTTGCCGGACATAGTGACCTTCAAGGGACATACTGGAAGAGGCGGTCCTTTAGATCTGTTCAGGACTTTAAAAGTTAGCACCAGAACCTTGAATCTGACCTTGTACTCCACTTGGAGCCAATACAACTGGTAGAAAATTGATTGGATGTGTGCTCACTATGAGATTCCCGTAAGAACCCATGCTGTTGCATTTTGCACCAGCTGGAACTTCCAGATCAGATCCAGGGGGTAACCATGCATATAGCAAGTTGCAGTAATCTAACTGAAAAGTGATTGTCGCATGGCTTAAGGACAGCCCAGCAGTTCTTGGGCCAGGGCTAGGGCCTGCTGCTAGTTTCCTGAAGAGCGTAAAGTTCTCTGGGGGGTATATCGAAAGACGTGATCGCAAAGGTACTATGGTCCCTGACCATTTAGGGCTTGAAAGGCAAGTACCAAAACTTTGAACTTGATCTGGTATTCAGTGGAGCCCATGCAGGTGGTGGAGCACAGATTGTATAAGTGCTTTTCATGGGGTTTCCAGAAGAACCTGCACCACTGTATTCTGGAGTAGTTAAAGTTTTCGGAGCAGTTTCAAGGGCAGTCCTGTGTGGAGCAAGTTATGTTAGTCCAGCCTAGGGAAGTGACTGTTGGATGTAGAGAAGTGGCATTATTAACAGGCTTTTTTGATGGCTGCCTATAAGTTTATCAGATGGTGATGCTAAACAAACAGAGAGAGGTTGTGTGTTTAATTTTTATAATGCATTTTTGTATTTTTTGATGCTATAGAAAAGACTAGAGAAATAGCTCTAATTTATAGAAGCATGGGTTACTCTTCTAGGTTCCAGATCTATGTTAAATTTGCAGGAAGCATCCAGGCTTGCTTTTTGAATGTTCTAGTAGTCAGTCTCATAATATTGTTCCAGTGCAAGTCTTTGAAAGAAGAATCCTGGGAACAAAATTGTAGTTTGGGGCTTATTTTTATTCATTTCTGCCCTACCTTATATGTCTTTTTATTCTGATTTTTGTTTTTAACTCTGATAGCAATTGTTAGGGCCCACAATGATAATCAAGAGTTCAGTTTAAAATATAGGAACCATAAAGGGTATATGTTTGGATAAAAAGTTAATTCAAAACAGGGCATACATTGCCCTGACCTAGGTGACCCAGGCTACCTGATCCCTTCTGATCTCAAAAGCTAAGCATGATGGCTCTGTTTAGTTCTTGAATGGGAGAACTCCAAGATATACCATGGTCATGATTTGGAGGCAGACAATGACAAACCACTTTTGTTAGTGTCTTGCCTTGAAAACTCTAGTGGGTTGCTATAAGTCGGCTGCAACTTGATGGCACCAGAGAGAGAATGTACATTGCCATTAGCAGCAAGGGGATGATCGTGACACTCCTTGTGTGTTCAGTGTGATTACTTGCAACTTTGAGGAGGTGGTGAGATGTTAGCATGGAAAGCAGGTTTGTATCATTCCTCCTAGGACCGTCAAGCATTAATGAGAAAATGTGGGAGCAGCCTTTTTAAAGCAACTTCCATACTATTCATAGTAACATACATATTGCTCCTTGATTGATGCATGACTTGCCTTCAGCTTACATATGATTGTTCTCTTTTTATCTTATTCAAGGAAAATTGCCCGTGAGTCATTATTGACCTTCAGTCATGTAGGTCTGTGGGAGATGTTGCTACAAGTTTATGTAGTAGCTCGTACTGCATTTGCAAATACCTGTTTGAGTAAGCAGGATATGTCTCTCTATTTTTAAATGTGATAATTTTAGTACTCCTTGGGTTGTGTGTGGGGCTGTTGGAACATATCCATTGAGCAGGGCTTGACCTATGATTTTAACAGTACAGATATAGTTCTTTATAATAGTAAAATGTAGTTGTCTTTTTCCTGAAAGAGAATTCTAAAGAGTGCAGCTTAGAAAGTATCACACAGATTTCCACATAGTCTTGCTGTTTCCAAAAGGATATCAACCTAAGCATGGATAGGAAAATTAAACTTTTGTCAGTATAAAGAGCTAGTTTGCTTTTGGACTATAACTTTTTATTTGGTATTAATATTTAACTAATTTATTAAGGGCAGCACTTTGGTTTGGTCCTCACTTTTAACAGTGGAACAGTTAATTCAGAATTTCAGCAACGTTACATTTCCATGGAGGAAATTATTGAGAATGTTTTATTGATGCAAATTGTGCATGGAGACACAGCAAAGATTCCGGGGAAGAGTGTTCTTAAAATTCCTTCTTTTCAAAGCCTTACAGCACCTGTTCTCAGATCTACAGCTTTGTACAGTAAAATGTATTCTGGGAGTTGAAGTGCACATGTGATTTCTTCCTGAGAATGAGACAACGCCACCCCCCCCACCCCCCACCTCCAACTCTTGGCTTCTTCTTTTTCAGCCAATCGTAACTTTCTGAGTAACTCCAATATGTGAAGAAAGGCAGGAGCTACAGTCGCCAATGGAAAGAGCTTAGGCTGGCAGCCTAAGGCATACCAAGATCAGATTATTTAAATATCACTTTACTTCATTATACCCCATATTTCTTTTGAGTTGGGGTCCAGAGTAGCTTGCATCACTCTCCATTTTATACTCACAACAGTCCAAGGAGGTAGTTTGGACTGAGCATTTGTGACTGACTGAAGATCACTCAGCAAGCTTCCCTGGCAGAATAGAGATTCAGACCTGGGTTTCCGAGATCCTAGTCCTACACTCTAACCATTACTCTTAATAACACAGATTTTTTAACAGTTAGATGTCAGTTATATTCAAGTGTTGCTTTTGAAAAATGCTTTGGTTTAACCTGGAATCTGAATTTAATACAAAGATCTTAACTTCTTATACATCTGAATTAAAAACTGGTTTTCAGTTTTAAAATGTCTGCCTTGTTTGATCATGAATTGCAAATGTAATACAATAGGACATGTACTGTATTCAACCAAACAGCATACACTTTTTCTTTTCCACTGCTGATTTATTAGAGCCATTGCTTATAGAAAATTCTGGGCACTCGTATCTTCCATATCCAACACTCTACTATATTGTAGCCTTTGTTTTAAAACAAGTAATCTCTTCAGGCAAGTGGATTAATTGATTTCACACTCTCCCCCACACGCAGCTGGTCTCTAAGGAGATATATAATTCTGTAGTGCCTTTTGGTTTAATAAATAGAGGGTTTGGATTATTCTTCTTGGTAGTACAGATATAGCTCATCTTATTCAGTTGGCGACTGAGATGTTTAATTGCTGTAACAACCAGAGACGATGCAGTCATTGTGAAGAAAACAAATGGATTTAAAATGAGAAGATTGGTTTAAATCACAGTTTTGTGTGTCACTGATTTAAATTGTCTTAATTTTCATTGGATTGATCTGAAACCAACACACTTGGAGTCTTTTTTGGGTGATTGATATCTGCTGTTAATCAGAGGACAACAATGAAGAAATTTCTGCTGAGTAATGAATTTGTCCTGTTATAATTCAGCGTAATACTTTCTACTTCATTGCTTTTAATTAAATCATTAACAGAATTTATTACCGTCTTTGGGTCCTATTTTGGACCGGTTTTCCCTGCCTATGTTGACAGAATCCTAGCTGCTGTTATACCTACGACCTGTCCTCTGGATTCGTGCCTTTTCTGGTTGATTTGAGCTTGCCAGGGAGAGTTATGACCCCATCTGTTGACTATCATCAATTGCTCCCTTGAGCAAGGAGTGTTTCCAAATAAGTTGAAGGAGGCAGTGGTCTGCCCACTCTTAAAAAGACCAACTTTAGTTCCTGCGGATCTGGGCAGAGCCTTCCGGGGGTGGGCGGTCTGTTAAATTTAACTAAGAGAGAGAGAGAGAGAGAGAGAGAGATGATAAAAGTAGGTTAATATATTCAGGCTTAACATCAGAGGCATGGGAAAAATGACACCTGTGGCAAAATGCCCCCAGGGCCCTGCCCCCGCAACCCCCCCCCATGGCACCCCGCCTTTTTTCCAGTTAACTTAGTTCACCATGCTGCAAAGAGCTTCTGCCGGGCCTGGTAGGGTGGGGTGAGGAGGATGCCCCCCGCGGCGCCCTGCCCTCACCCCCCGCTTACTTACCTTAGTTCAGCTGACTGCAAAGAGCAGCTGGCTGAAAAGCTTCTTCCAGGCTGGGTGGGGCAAGGGGGAGAGGGGTGTTTGGGGTGATTTTCTGCCCGCCCACATGCCTCATCAGGGGACACCCAGGGCATTTGTCCCTGAATGTTCCCATTATAGCTACGCCACTACTTAACATTTATATTGGTAGGCTATCAAAAAAATACATTTTAAGATAAGGGTATAAAAGGGGGCAAATCAGAAGCAGCTATATTAAATGAAATATGAATCATCTGTGTAGAAAGTGAGTAAGATGAATCATTTAAGAAAAATATGCCCCTAGTTTAGAAAATGGGGTTGAGTAATAAAGTATTTGAAAAACTGAATATGAGTAGGAGGAAATAAGTAATTGTCTGTCTGGCTGCTTTGTAGAAACAAATGTTTCTGCCATTTGTCATTTAGCTTATTCAAGCAATGTTACTTGCAACTGAATTAATATTTTCATTTAAAAGGCTGGCAATCTTGTAGTTGGTAATGGTGGTGGCCCATAAAGGTACTTGATAGCTCATAGTTTTAGTGAGCATCCTCAAGCAAGTTTTACCCTCAAGCAGTTTAAATGAATCTCTGTCCTTGCTTATGAATACATCATGCAGCTGTTCATCTTTCTTGCTGAAAGCCAGGAATATGGTTGAAGACTACTAGCTACAGCATGTGACCCAGTCCTCCCCCACTACAATACTAACTCCCCACCCTCCCCACCCTCATACTCACCTACCAACCCCCCCAGCCACTTTCCACCCTTTCCCCACACCTAGTCACAACTTGCAATTTTCCCCACCCTAAGCCTTACCTGCTAATGCTCCCCTGCCCCAAACCTCATCTTGTGAACCCTTCCACCCCAGCCCCCACCTTGCCACTCTCCCCACTCCAATACTAACCTGCCAGCCCTCCCCATCTTCGTGCTCACCTACCAACCCTCTCTTCCCCATGGCACACCTTCCAACCCTCCCACCACCCAAAGCCTTACCTTTCAATCCTCCCCCACCCCCACCCCAACCCTCACCTTGTCACCATGCCCCACCCCAACACTAACCTGCTAACCCCACCACTCTCATGCTCTCTTACAACCATCCCCCACCTCTAGCCACACCATCATCCCCCACCACCCTAAGCTCCCATCTTTCAACTCTCCCCCATGCCTCACCTTGCCACCCTGCCCCACCAGAACCCTGACTTTTCTGACCTTCCCACCTGAAGCCTCCCATTTCACTCTCTCCCAATTCTGCCACCCAAGCCTGCCCTTTCAACCCTCCCACCACCCCAGGCCACTCTGTTCCATCCTCCTCCACTCCAGCCCTCACTTTGCCACCCTCCCCGCACTCACTCCTCTCCACCCTGTGCCTATCCTCACTTTCCTTCCTACCTCAAGCCAAGTTCTTCAATCTGTCCCACCCCCGAGCCACAGATGCACATCCAGGTAAGTTTGACAGCCCCACTAAAGTCCATTGCTGGGGAGGTCCTTCCTCTTCTACCCATTTCTAGGGCCCACTGCATCCCCAGCAATGGGCTTTGCTGATAGTAGATTGTTTGGTCAGGTGGAGAGGGTCTGCCACCCATATGGGAAGGGGGGACTCAGATTTTGCCCAAGCTCCATTTTCCCCCTAGCTATGCCTCTGCACAACTCATCTCTTACCTTGACAACCCCATGAGGTGGAATTCATGAAGTTGCAATGAGTCAGCTTGACAGCACACACTTTGCAGTACATACATTCTGTGATTAAAGTCTGGATGTCTGTGGGGAGGGTGTCCTAAAAAGCATGGAATTTAATTCTTCAACCTCTCCTCTGTGTGTGCGTGAGACATACATAATAAATGACAGAGATTGAAGAGTTAAATCCTGTGCTTTTCAGGGCATCTGCCTGTCACAAAAACATCCAGAGTTTAATCATAGAATTCCACTCTCACTTGCAGTTTGACCTTGATTCGAGCATATAATGTAGTCAAAGATTTTTCTATTACAGATGCTTGTTAATACTGGTTTTTGGAATTAGTGTGATTAATTGGGGCTTGAGAGTATCTTTATTATGCCAGTTACCGCTGTGTTTTGTAAAGTGTTACATAAATTATACTACAGTAATTTGAGCGGGAAAGTTGCATTTTTGCCACCTTGGTGAAAAAAAATTAAGTTTTAAGCATCCAGTGTGGCTTGCCAACTGGATACTTTATTAGGTAGGTAAAGGAGACATTGTGCTTCCTGTTTGGACTGTGTTTCTGCAGTCTACATGAAATAATGTTCACAGAAAGTGCCATAAAACTAATGATTTCCTTTTGAAAGAATCCCAAACATTGCGGATTAGTCCAACATTGGTTTAAAAAGCACCAGATGGGCTTGTAAAGCTCAGCATGCCCAAGCAGGATCCAATGGTATATGCTGGCTGCAGTTATTAAAATGGCTTGTAAAATAGTCTTAACATTGTCATCCAGTCACACCAGCTGCTGTATATGCAGGCAGTGTGTGAGGGGGTTTCTCCACTTGTCTTGCTTGTGTTTTGCTGAATGCTCTGGAGTTCTCCTGGAGGCTATGGAGGACATCTTGGATGGGTGATTTCCCAACCCATTCTCAGGGAGGCAGGAACTTAAACTTGCTACTTCCCGTTGAAGGCTTGGGTGTCCATATTGTGCTCCAGTATTTTTCCTGCCTCAGCATGAAGAGCAGTGCTTTTCTCTGGCTCCATAGCCAGATTAGGTTTTCTATTGTTCCAAGTTGTGAGTTTGTGTTCTTTGTTGGGCTTTAGTCGTGTAAGGTCTTCTTGGAGTGTGTGTGATTTTTGTATGTCCCTGAGGGGATTTTTCTGTGGCGAGGTAGACCTTCCCGCCAAAAAACGAGCCCTCTTAAAACGGTGGCTCGGTCTTTTACTCCTCCACCAGCGACCTTCCGTAGGTCCTCTGCTGAGAGAACCAGAGCGGCGACCCAAAAAGGGTCAAAGGAGCCCCAGGGATCAGTCCAGGCGTGCTGGGCTTAGCAAGCTCCAGTGGGGAAGGCTGGCGTGAAAGGCAGGCAGCTGAAGAATGCTGGGACGTTTCCCAAGCCGTGCCAAAAACCAGGAGCACCAGTGTCCCATGTAGGGTCAGAGCAGGTGCAGCTCCTCCTCCTTGCCTGGATTGGGAGTTCCTGTTTTACTTTTTGATGTTGATCAGGAGCCAGTTATTGTGGGACAAGTAGCAGGACCATGCGCCCTACCCCGATATGTTTGGGGCTTCCAGCCTGAAGCAATCCATGGTGGGGCCATTGGCCTCCTTCTCCTCCTCTATCACAGCCCAGCTGGCTCAGGGGCCATTCTTCTCTCAGGCCCAGGCTCAGCAGTTGCTATGGGGGCGGTGGGCGGTGGTTGGTCTGCGTTATTGATAGGGGAATAATTGAAAATCACATAGCTTCTTCTGTTTTCAGAAATCCCTCTGCTGGATCCAAGCTACTGAGTTTTTTTGCTGAATTTGCACAGGAACACCTGAGAGCTTATATGGTGATGTTGCTAACTTCTTGTACTTGTACTTAGTGCAGACTCACATTCAAATCTTTGACAAAGCTCATTGAGTGATTTTGTCCTTGTAACCGCTGGCAATTGGTGTTATATAAAACACATAATGTCAGGAAATATATACCAGGAGAAAGCATAGTGTTTTATTGCATAGTGTTTTATTGCAAAGTTGTACAGAGTTTGTGCATTGTACTTCACTTTTATTTCTTTTACTTTAAAAAAAATTGATCCCAATTTCTTAGTTATTAAATTACCTTCCTTGAACATCCAGTATGGAATGTATGCACAAAAGTGCCTGCTTCCTTCTTTCTAGCACTCAGGCTTGATGGGCAAACTTTTCAGATCGCTGGTGCACTTATTTCTTTAGCGCTATACAGTTTTATTGCAGGAGGGATACACCTGGAGTGAAATGGATAAGGCAGGGTCATATCATGTTATATTATCTGTTAATCATCATAGGTGGGGGAAAGCCTTCAAAATCTCTCCTGGTACTTGCCATCACACTTAGAAAAACAGGGAGGTTTTCCCAGAGTGGTGGGGGAAAGGAGATACCACCAGTGTAAGTAAGTTATACAGTTTAAAAACTAGAAAAGTCATAATGAGTATTTTAGAATAACATCTACTGTAACTGGCATCCTGTTAAAATAGTGCCTTTGTAATTTTCTAGTCAGTAGTTTCTGCAGGTAGAACTATAATGTTCCAAACCATGTCTGACCTGCTGTTCGAATAGGTAATGGTTGCAATGGTTTGAAAATATGCATTCTCCCCCTAGGTTGATCTTGTCTGTCTTTAATTTTCAGGGTTTTAATCTAATTATCCATCAGCCTGCTAACATCAGCTATCTTTTTCCCATACACATTTTAAAAGGTCATGATAATCGCTCTATTTTGTGTGCAGAAGATTTCTAAGATTCATTTCTTTAGTCCAATTCATTACTGTTGTACAAAAATTATCAAATACTCAGCAGCTTTGTTGTCAAATACCTATTGATTTGAATTTCTTTTTCAAATGCTTTGTCTTTATTGTGAGGCTTTGGGATTAATTTTCAAAGCCGCTTTTTATAGCTGTCTGGGAAAATTAAATTAGTAATAGAATGTGATCCTGAAGAATTAAAAAAAACTTATTTGGCCCTTTGATCCTAATTCTGAGAATTTATGTATTTATTTTAGTGGCTAAATTTCCCAAGCCAGTAGGTTTCATTGTGTTCAGAGTTGCATTTATTTTATGTTTTTGGATGCTTTTGAGGCTAGAGGATTTACTTTCTCCTTGTTGAATTAATTCTCATGTTGTAATTGTGTGGTAGTTTGAGTGATGTGGTAGAATTATACATATTATCACAACTTTGATTGTGCTATCATGAATTGTGGTAGAGTCACAGTGAACTGAGGGTGTTTTTTTAGTAGTTAGTGAACTTGATTATGCTTACTCTTTCTTTCTTTTGGATAGCACCCTTGACTTGTAAGCAGATTTTCAATTATATAATATATCCATTAAGCTTCAAAGTATAGTTTTCAAGAACAGGAGCTGCTTAGTTATTACTTATGAAGAAAGGTGGCTTTGTATCCCAATTGGAAGAAAAAAGGGGATGACTGGGAATGTCTTTGGTTTACACACATCTTCATTCCATTTTCTGTATGTGCATTTTAACATTCAATGTGTAGCAAGTTTTTCTTAACTCATGATCTGCCTTTCTTTTCAGCTTGGGTACAAGTTACCAGCATTAAGGAAATATCTCTATAGAAAAAAATTGTTTAAATGTTAAATTCTATATGTGTGAAAGCAGAAAGGATTTTGCCAAGAGTTGTTCCTACTAATATTGCATTAACATTTTCACCACTCTAGAAATAGCTGACAAAGTCATTCAGTATTTTATGACAGATGTGAGTTTGGGCTCCTTCACCACATCAAGTAAATAAGACAGTTGTGGATGTGGATCGCTTGTGATTGTGTTAAAGGTGACTGCTGATTATGATATTGCTAAAACCATGCAACTTTTTTCATTAAATCTTATTCTGCCATCAAATATATTTACATAGAAATCCTATGCAGAGTTATTTTAACCAAAAGGCATTGATTGCATGGGATTGTACTATTAGTGCTGAAAACCCCTGCCATGATTTTATCTTTTCTTCCCCCAAATGCACAATTAGCAAAGTTAATAAAATAGAAAAATGATGTTAGAATGAATCCAAACTTTTCAATGAATGCTACAATAGTAAAATATCGGAGATCAGCACTTTCAATTTCTAGCGCTGCCGTTCGGGCTGGCTACAGCCCCCAGAGTGTTCTCAAAGGTACTCCTGGCTCCAATCACTCTGCTACGGGAAAGAGGGATTCACATCCATCCCTATATCAACGACCTCCTCATCAGGTCACCCACTCACAGCCAAGCGCTTCGAGACGTGGAGGAGGTTCAACACGTGTTGACCCAACACGGCTTCATGATCAACTTCAAGAAAAGCAAGCTGGATCCCTCCCAAAGGATAGAACATTTAGGAGCCATCATTGACTCTTCCCAAGATGCTCTCTTCATCCCACGGGACAAAATCCAGAGGATATAACGTCTGATCTACATAGTCATCACAGCCAAAAGAGCAACTCTTCTTCAGCCTCATGGGCACCTTCATATCGGTGATAGATCAGATTCAATGGGGAATATTGCACACATGCCCACAGTTCCTACGTCCCTTCCAGAGGAACATCACTCCAAAACAGAACAGGAACCTCTCGATTCCAACACGACTGCAGAACAGTCTCTGGTGGTGGACTTTCCAGAACCATCTGGAACAGGGCAAGGTCTACCTGGACTTCTCTCGACCTCAACTATTCACAGATGCTAGTCTTCAGGAATGGGGGCCACTCTGGGGGATTGGTACGTCCAGGGCCGGTGGTCTTACAAGGAGTCCAAACTTCAAATTAATCTCCTGGAAACCCAGACAGTGTTGCTGGCACTTCAACACTTCCAACACTCTCTGCACCAGCAACATGTCATCCTCTGGATGGACAATATATCCATAAAAACATACATAAACATCCAGGGAGGATCCCGATCCTCCAGACTCCATTTGGGAGGCATCTCGCATTCTCCATTGGGTAGAAAACCACCTCCGCTCCCTAGAAGCCATCCACATTCAGGGAGCGCTGAACTTCCAAGCAGACTGGCTCAGTCATCAATGCATCTTGGAGTAGTAATAGAAGCTCAACCCGACCGTCTTCCAGCTGATCTGTCAGTTTCAGAACACCGTCCCTGGACCTGTTCACCTCGCCAGAAAATGCCCAACTCCCACTTTTCATGTCCAGACACCATCATCCGTCAGCATATGAGACAGATGCCTTGACAGTGGAGTGGCCAAATCAATTGTTGTACGCCTTTTCCCCCCCTTCCTAGTCATTCCCCACCTTCTGCGAAGAATATGGAGGGAGGGAGCCATGGTAATTCTTGTGGCCCCGCGCTGGCTGAGGCGCCTCTGGTACTCCACCATTCAGGAGATGGCCACATCACCGTCTCTACAGCTCCCAACCTCACCAGGGCTCCTCTCCCAGGGACCCATTTGGCACCTGAACCCCAGCTGGCTCAATCTGACTGTGTGGTGCTTGAAAGGGGGCAGCTGAGGCGTAAAGGCTACTCAGAGAAGTTCACACCTACCATGCTGGCATCCAGGAAAAAGTCCACAGTCAACATCTATAACTCCTCATGGAAGACATTTGCAACATGGAGTAGAAAAAATAACATAAACCCAGAACATCCAACTATCCTGGACATCCTGGAATTCCTTCAGCAGGGATTTGAAAAGGACCTCTGTAGCTGACGATCCATCTGAAATGGCTCAGGATGAAAGTCCTGTTCCCGGTAGCTGTCATGTCGGCAAGAAGGGTTTCCGAACTACAAGCATTGTCCGTCAATGCTAATTTCTGCGATTCCACAAGGACCAGTTCATCCTAAGAATTGATCTGACCTTTCTTCCTAAAATCACCATAAACTTCCATCTCATACAGGAAATCGTCGTTCCAAATTTTCCCCCAAATCCA
This sequence comes from Sphaerodactylus townsendi, assembly GCF_021028975.2. Classification (NCBI taxonomy): domain Eukaryota; kingdom Metazoa; phylum Chordata; class Lepidosauria; order Squamata; family Sphaerodactylidae; genus Sphaerodactylus; species Sphaerodactylus townsendi. The sequence goes on from NC_059431.1 coordinate 65,164,576, forward strand.
GTTCATCCCCCAAAAAAACTTTGGCACAATTTGGATGTCAGAAGATCCTTCAAGGCCTTCATCATTAAGTCCAAGTCCATCCGAAAAACTGAGAGCTTGTTCATTAACATTTCTCCCCCCAATTTAGCAGGACAAATGTCCAAAGCTCTGCACTAAAGTCTTGCATAATCAAGGCTCATAAAGCCATTGCCTCACCATTCCTCAGGGCATCACTGTCCACTCCATTAGGTGTACGGAAACCAATGCAACATTTTGAAGACACTCTTCAGTAGAGGACATCTGTAGGGCAGCCACATGGTCTTCACCATCTTCCTTCGTCCGACGCTACAAAATCCAATCTTTCACCTCTGCTGAAACAGTCTTCGGCAGAACAGTGTTAGAACATACATTTGAGGACTAGTGTGAACCCACCCGTATTTGTGAGACACTGCTCATGGAGGTCCCATCCAAGATGTCTTCCACCTCCAGGAGAATGGTCCATTGGTTTCCGTGAAGGGCCCTTCTCCTGGCAGGCTAGGAGTACATTTTGGCCCTCCCTGGTTTAACACTAGTTCCCCTTCTCATATATATTTAGCTTCACACATAAGCTTTCACAGCTATGGGGTATGCTTGTTCTGTTATACGTTTTTCTTGTTCTACCTGAGCCTAGTTCCTGTGGTTTTTTCGTGGTTACTTCCTCTTTTTGACATACATATTTGAGGTTAATACTGTTTTGTCAGGGGTTTACTGGCAAGAAGATAGCCAACAGGCTCCGAAAGGAAGTGACTTCAAACTTTTTCCTGCTTCTCTCACTGAAGGACGGAAAAACATCTCATCCAAGATGTCCTCCTAGCCTGCCAGGAGAAGGGCCCTTCAAGGTGAGTAACCGATGGGCCACTCCAGAGGCAATTTAAAAAAACCCTGCACAGCCATTGAGAAACCCTAGTGTACAAAAACCCAACCTGGCCTTGCCTACTTTCTAAAAACATTTGGTGGGTGCCTAGGAAGGTGCTGGAGGACTCCATTTTGGGGATCCCTCCTCTAGATATTAGTACCTTTAAACTTCTTAGAATCATAGATATCCACATATCCCTACACTAACATAATCTACAGATAACGTTTTAGAATAGCACATATTGCAGGAATTGAAGCTACATGTTTCTATTTCCATTTCTGGAGACAGGATATGGCAATAAGCCAGTGTTTATTCTGATGTGGTTAAGTAGAGCCAGACAGTCATATGCATTTTCATGTACATGGTTTCTGAACAGTACTTTCAGAATGTAGTTTCTTACAGCTCAGTCAAGACCGTGGAGGTGACTGTGATCAACACTGCTGCCACACTGCCTCCAGAGGGCTTTCCAAAGGCGTGTTATGTGAGAAAACAGGAAAACCCCTTACTGCCTCATGAAAGCCCTCAATTAGCGCCAATGGGCATATACCATCCAAAAGGTGCAATGCAAACTCTTTGTGGGAGCTGACTAATGTTTGCTCTGCCCCCAAGAACCCCCTGGGACTTCTGGCTTTTGCAGTGGTGGGGGGCTTAGCTGCTTATTTATTGGGCTTCTGCCTGCATGAGGCTGTGGCAACTTCACAGATAGCTTTGTCCCCCCCTGGATTGGACTGCCTGTCTTACAACAGTTTACATTGAGATCTGTGGTATTTACTTGTTCATAAATGTTGGAGAATTTCCCACCCTTTAAATAAAGTGAAATTTCATAAAAAGAGTTTAACTTGCAGGAAAAAAAGCTCTTTAAAAGTCATTAATCTTTTAACTAATAATTATTAGTTGTTACAGATTTTATTAGTGAGACAGTCACAAGTTTCTATGTTCATGCAAATCAGTTGCTGATAAATTGCAGAGTTTGGATGCTTCCCAGCTACAATAAAGATGTCCTGTTGTGTTATATTCTAATGAAAAAGAAATACCTTGGCACCTCTTAAGTGGTGAACATTGGTACTCTAAAGTATCCCTGTTCAGAAGGGCTTTTTGTCAAGTACACTTCAGTGCAATTTACCTTGAAAAGTGCTATAATAATTGTATTGAAAAGGAAATTTTATCTGTTTCATTATGAAATTCACAAAAGAAATACATTTAATTGCTCAGGTCAAATTGCTTATTCAGATTTTTGCTGTCAGTGGAAGTGCTAATGGTGTCAGAGAGAGAGGGACAGAGTGCAAGGCTCAGAATATATTTTATTTTGCATTAATCTTGCCATCTGGGGAATAATGCTAAAATAAAATAGATGGTTTACCTTACTATTCTCCTCCAAAAATTTGACACTAAACTAACTCTTTAACCCATTAACTGAAAGACACAATTTTCAAAGGCTTGTAATTCTTATATAAATGGTACAGAGAAAGACCTAACTGATACAAGCATGAGGTTTGGGAGTTTTATTTCTTTAAAAAATATGTTGACATATTGTGGGCTGTTTCTAGTTGCACATACAGTAGTTTTTGTTGTTTTCCCCCACAAACAATTGCTATCTTTGGCTTTTTGTCAGCAAGGCATGCCTTAACTATAGGGATAACTTACTTCAGAGATTATCATACATTTGTAAACATCTGTATTGGTTTAGGAGAGTAGGAAATATGTTGAATTAATCAGAAATGGTTTTCCCAACTGATAGTGTAGGCTGTCACCTGGAATTAATATGTCTGCCTCACAGCCCTGTTGGGAACCATGTTCTGATTCTGTGTGTCAACCTTGCTGGTGGTGATGATGACTGAAAAGTTATCATTTTCAGTTGCATTGTCTCTACTTCATCTATTACTGTGGTAAAGGCATGTAGTTAGTACTGTATTGCTGACTGGGGGGAAAAAGCATTATTGCAGGATGAAATCCCCAAATGATCTTTCTAGAAGTTTGTGACTAAAAATTATGCTGTGGACAGTTTAGGTGTTAAAACTGTGTGACTAGCAATTTATGAGAAATTCTGCAGTTTTGAAAAGAAATGCTTCCATCCTTCCCATCATTTTCTTATGAGAGATAGATAATATCTTGCAGGGTGATATGTACACTATCTGTTCCTTTTCAGAATTGTGAAATGTCTGTTTTACCTATCAGAATACTGGTACAAGTTATAAGGGAAATGCTGAGAAAAAGTAGAGTGCCTTTTTTTGCTTACTCAGCTTCATTTACTTATTCAACTTACATCATTTTCTTCTCCATTTTATCCTCATAACAATCCTGTGAGGTAGGTTAGTCTGAGAATGTGTGACTTGCCCAAGGTCACACAAAGTGGGGATTTGAACCTGGGTTTAATACTTTAGCCACTAAACCATGCTGGAATACTGTTGACAAATGTTGTATCATTTATCATTCCATGGCTTACCATCTTGGATGCTCTTGTTTCATTGGTTCAAGTTTTATCTTTTTCCCTAAAAGCTTCTATGCATTACAACAGTCTTCCATGTGAGTTCCTTCTGAACTGTCTCTTGGTAGCGATAGGACTTGGTCACTGAGGAAAAGTTTCTGGTGCTGTTATACACCTGGCAGATCTTCACTTGATCCAGAAGGTATATGCTGAGTTTTGTTTTTACAATAGGAGAAAGCTCTTTTTGACTGTGGGTCATACAGTTACTATAGCAAGGAAGAGTTATCTGTGTACGTGTTAATCTTCTCTTGCTATAGCAGTCAACAGGAGATCATGGAATAATGTAGACACAGCATGGACACAGTGCAAGTTATCGCCTTAATAATTGAATCCTATCTTTCTGTTGTGTATATATCCATCTCCCTTTAAAGATTAGCATATTTATAGTGACATGAGCTTTCATAAGCTGTAATTTACCTCATCACATGCATGGCCACTTCCACACTATTTTATGCATACAATGAACTTGTAGTCTGTGCCATCAGAATCTTTGTTGTGTTGCATGTCCGTTCATTTTTTTTGTACAGAGGTGGCTGAGGGTAGGTCGTTCTTTGTAGCCACAGTGAATTGATACAAATGATTCTTAAACCATATTGTGAGTTTTGTTTTGAAGCAATGGTGCTATTTAGATTCAAAGAATCTTCAGAGGTGTACTGATTCTGGAGTTTGGAAAATGGATGAACAAGAAACCACACAAATGTTAAATACTTTGAATCTCAGTGCAGCACAAAAGGACCCTGTGGAACATCAAGTTTCCAGTCTATTTTCTGGAGAGAGGCTGTTTTGGACATGATGAGGCTTGACTGTAGGCAGTGAGAAATGCCTAAAGGAAAAAAAATTAATGTGCTTAACCTGCTGAGTTAAACTTTGAAGTGTTGTGACCTATGGAATAAAACCTGGTCTAGAACACAAAATGATGTTTCAACTTGCAGAAATCAAATTGCAGGCTAAGTGTTCAAACTTGTTGTTTTGTGACAGCTGATCTGAGGCTGATAATTTGTATTTGATTCTGTTCCAAATGTTGCTTTCCTTTGTAATGATTCTATCCTTCACAAATCTGCTAAGAACTTTGGGTTTGGATAAAGACAAAAAAGTGATTCAGCATTCAAAGTTGTTTATTAAACTGATTACAGTAACCACTGATTAGCCTCAAGGAAGACAACATATGCATACATGTGCGAAAAGAAAATGTGAACTTGGCACTTAATTTTTCATTTCAAATAAGCAGCATGGAAAATTCCAGCCTCTCAAGAAATGTGTTTGGGGGTATTTAGAAAATTCTTGTTCAGATGAAATTGATTATTTCCATATTATGAAATTATTGTTTCTTAAACAATTAATGAGGCTTCTCCAGTTGTGGCCTGTATTGGCTGTTAATAGTTTTCAGAATGCTCAGGATCTATGGCATACTTTGTTCTTTTCTCCATAAAACTCACAGGAATCCGCAAGGGTTATGAATTATTCTTGAATGGGATGTACATTTGTGAAAGATGAGGGCATACTTTTTGATGGTGTACTATAACACCAAATCAGGATGTCAAGCTGAATCAATCCTGAAAGAGCAAATGTGTTGCTTTCTGTATCCCCCCCTCTCTCTATACATTTGATTGTAAAACCTGGGTGTTTCTTAAAAGAACAAAGAGGCTGCCTCCATTGAATACTCACCGTGAAGGGCCCTTCTCCTGGTAGGCTAGGAGGACATCTCGAACCTCCCTAATACATCATGGGTTAGTTCCAGTTGTGCTCTGGTTAACTTTGTTTCTGGTTTGTTTTAATGTTGTTCAGTTACTTCCTGTTCTAATTGTTATGTTGTATGATGTTAACGACTGCTGTGTCAGGTGAATACTGAGGTAAAATGGAGTCGCATGAGAAGGACAGGGAAAAACCTAGTTCCTGCCTCCCAGAGAAAGGGGTATGAAATCACCCACATGAGATGTCCTCCTAGCCTACCAGGAGAAGGGCCCTTCGCGGTGAGTATCCAATGGACCGTTCGTACAAAAGCTGAATTCATTTAAACCAGAGAAATGTATTGGCTTTTGAAGTGCAGTTAACTTTCTTGAGACTCACTGTTACAGTTAATTAGCTATACGAAATCAGTATTTTCAAACACTTCCATAAAGTGCACTCTGTACCCCCTGACCCAAGAAATTGCTACCATTTTTCACTTCCTGGCTTCCTTCCACCCATCAGTTCAATTTTGTTTTCAGCTTTAAGTAGTTTTTCTTGAAAAATGAAATCTGAAAGCTGGCTTGATATGTGGCTCAGCTGGTAAGATCGTACTTTTTAAAATTTCCTCTTTTTCAAGGCAACTGGAAACACAAATAGGAATTGAAACTGAGAAATAAAAAAAACATTTGTTGCATTTCTCTGTTTCACTTTTAAAAAGCTTGAAACAAGACTCTTGAAGCCATCTGGGTGATCAACAGTCAAATGTGAGTATATGGAATTCAAGAAAATATCACATATATAACCAGGGGCAGGGGAATTCAGTACTCTAGACAAATGACCACATACCGTATATACTCATGTATAAGCCGACTTGTGTATAAGCCGGGGCACCTAATTTTACTACCAAAACCTGGGAAAACTTATTGACTTGCATATAAGCCGAGGGTGGGAAGCCGGGAGGCAGAGGAAGCTACTTATTTGGGCAGTGACATCAGGGGGAGTCACTGCCCAAATAAGGAGCTGCCTGCAGCTGGGCTTCCTCAAACCCAGCTGGGAGGTAGAGGGAACTCCTTATTTGGGCAGTGACATCAGGGGGAGTTACTGCCCAAATAAGGAGCTCCCTTTGCCTGCCGGCTGGCTGGGCTTTCTCAAACCCAGCCGGGAGGCAGAGGGAGCTCCTTATTTGGGCAGTGACCCCCCCTGATGTCACTGCCCAAATAAGCAGCTCCCTCTGCCTCCCAGGATTTGAGGAAGCCCAGCCAGCCGGGGTGCCTTGGGGTTCCCCCTTCACCCTCCCAGGAGGGCAGCAACAAGCGGCTTGTGCAGCCACAGGGAGGTCGTCCTGGCCATGCCCCCAGCCTCGGAAGAGGCCTGAAGAGCTGGCTGGTAAGCGGTGACTCGTGTATAAGCCGAGGGGGCATTTTTCAGCCTTAAAACAGGGCTGAAAAATTCGGCTTATACGCGAGTATATACGGTACTTATTTTAAACATTTAGGAGTCTCCCACATTAATTGGAACTGAACGCAGATAACAGCAGTAATATCAGCACAACATAATATAATTCTTAAAACAACAGATTTAAAACCACAACCAGAAATAATGCAAAAAAGTTCAAAAGAAATCATGATCTTTCAAGCTAGCCAGAAAACAATCCTCTTGAGGAACCAAAAGCTGTTCTAAGGAGTTTTGTTTTATAAATCCTCCAGAGTGGCAACAGACTCGGATCTTCTAGTCTCTTGTTGAGGGCCATTCTACAATGTGGCAACACACATAAAAAGCCCATGAACAGCTAAATGTGCCCTTGGAGGAGCCAGAGCAAGCAAGAGGCATTGTTGTGCTGAGCAAAAATGCCAAAAGCTTGAAACTGCCACAGAGGCTTGCACAAGGAGAGAGGGAGCCCTCCACGTGTGGGGTAACAAACCACCAGACAAAGAGAACTGAATAAATAGAACCAGTTTTCATGGCCTCTCCTTTCTGTGATCCAATAAATCTAATCCAATAAGCAAAACTGTTCCTTATCTACCCTGTGCCTCTGTTTGACAAAGGGTCACTTTCAGTTGGCAATTAGAAGTTCAGAGTAGTGTGTTGCATTAGGCTGGTCTTTGTGATGAAAACTGTGTAGCATCCATCATTTGGGTGCAATACTTTCAGTTTTACACAGTACTAAGTATAAAGCCCAAGAAAGGTGGCTTTTGTGAAAAAAGGGACCCTGGACTGAGAACATCAGAGTAATGGCATTGACTGGAACTTTGCAAAATGTGGAGGAGAGCAACGGCTTAATTTTATTGCACTTGCACTGATCTGTTAGTGAAAGGAGATATTAAATTCGGACAGATTTATTTTTGGGTTCTTAACCCTAGGTAATGTGCCAGGGAAGAGCTCCTGTATTATCCAGATTTTATCAAAAGATTGAACTCTAATGAAAATGTGTGTTTTTAACTGGACTGCTTTCATTTTTTTATATTGCTACAACATTAGAATCTAGGGACTAGTAAGAGTACATTGAATAAATAGGCTTCTGCAGTTTTCTCACTTCTACTATATAGATTGCCTTTGACTTTATAATTCTAATCTCCAAGCTCTTGATGTACTTTTGGCCCTTGCTAATAGATTATTCTAGTGATCACATTTCAGAGAGAGAAAGCTACACATGCTTGCAATTAAATTACAAAATTACACAGAAAGGTATAGTTAGTATTTAGGCAATTTAAACCAACTTCTTCCCAAAACGGATTTGAATAGACATGGGGGCTGAGATTTTTATGTAGGTATGTGTTTGTGTGTGACTGCCATTGTAGCCAGAAGAATGATTTGAAGCCTGGATAAACCTTGCCATTGTATTCATAGGGCTAGGCCAATGTTGGAGAATATTAGGAAGAACTTTCCAATTTAAAGCAGATAGGGGAGTATGGTGATTGTTGGCTGTGTTTATACTAAAGCAGAATTTATAATTATCCATCTGTGGAGATATTATCTGAGCTTTTCCCCTCTGTGATAAAGATATTTTTGTGATGTCTATTCACCAATCCAGTTAGTTCTCCAGGTTTCTAGTAGTTCTAGAAAGACAGTGAGTTCAGGCAAGACTACTTCTTACCATCCATTTAATATTAGAGGAAGTGGAGGATGGAAAAATCTGCCTTTTTTGTTACTAGAGTTCTGAACAGATTTTAATAGTGGAATTTTATCAGGCAGTTCTACAATATACAGAGAGTTTAACAGAATTGTCTTAAAAATTAAATAGCAAATTAGGCTTCAATATTATGAGTATTTGGAATTTTCCCATTTAATTAAGTGGGACTTGTCTCCATAAAATGTACAGACTCCATAAAATGTACAGATTAGAAAGTAATATTTTGATGTTTGTGTTAAGGATAAATTTCTAGTGTGGGGATAAATTCCTGAAATCCTTTGACCCAGACACTATATTAGCTGCTGTTGCTGCAGGAACTGGGCTTAATTAGAATCAATAAATTCAGCAATCTGAGAGGGAAAGAACAAAAAAAATGACCTTGCATTTTGAAGGCAATGCTACTGACCTCATTATTAGCAAATGACCTCATCATCATCCAGACATCTCTAGATGCCTGATCTGCTCTCAGCTGTCATCTTTTCATATTGGTATTTAAAACAAATGTTTATATTTCTTTAATCTGTTTTGGTAACAGTATTTTCATATCTTCCCTTTCTCATCTAGTTGAATAGTGATGATAATGGGGCCACATAGCAAGTCAGTGTATTCTCTTAGTTTAAAAATGATTATGGGGGCCAGCAAAATATAGTAACTCTTGCTCAGATCTACTTCATATTTGCAAAAACCTACTTGGAGGAACAGCCCTATGGCAATCCACTCTGTTATCACTGAATAAGAGATGCATGTGGCCTTCATACATATATACCTTGTTCTAGTGTGGGATCTTTTCAGCCTTTGTATGTTGGCAAGCAATGCCATGAAAATGGAAAGGGAGGCAATTGTACATTCAGAAGTATTCAACTTTACTGACTACAGCAGTAGTAAGAGAATAACAAAAATACCCGAGTAGAACCAGAGCAACAGACATATGCAGCTACAGTGCTTTTCCTGTCTGTGGGTGAATGAAACATATAACCCAGATATAAGGAAGCAGGTAGATTAAAGGATGGGAGGAAGAAAATGGAATCCCATTGAAACTGGGAGAAACATGGCACCACCGGACCCTGCTTGCTGAGCAAGGGGATTGGTCAAGCTGCTGCACTGGGCCCTGCTTCTTTGCTGAGCTGGGGGGGTGAACGCCCGAAATGTGCCCCCTACATGACTTTCAAAAGTGGTGCCTGAACACCCACAGACCATCCCCACCCACCCACCCCCACCCCGGTATTCCTGTGTTAGGATAACATGCTCCCTGTAGATTCTGATGACCAATCTCACTTCTTTTTTTACTGGAATTTATACTGCAATGATTGAAACCTAAGTATTTCACACACAAACTGATTATGCTTTCTCTATATGATGGACATTTCAAATGGACATGCACACAACTGTTTATGTGTATACATTGAGCCACCATTGCAGCTACTTCAATTGAAATCAGAGCTACAGATTTTAGTTTCAGCTGTCCTCATAATTGTTAGTCAGGAAGTCCCTTTGAGATCAGAAGCATTTTTCTGTGAGCACATCTAGTGGATTTATGTCTGTTCATCTTTTGTCCACAAAGGTCTATACTTCACGTTACGGTTTCAAATAATTGAATACTGGTTTCTCAGACCCAACTCACTTTCTCTGCAGCCCCAGAGCAGCTGTGGGAAACTGCATTTTAAAGGTCCTCAGGGACACAGTTTGGCTCAGGAACATATTGTGGAGAAGGAGGAGCTCCTGCCTCTCCCCAGCCCTGTTTCCTTGATCTGAAACAGCCTTGGGGGAAAAGTTCTTTAGTCCCCATTTGGAACTATGCATACATGGAACACTGCAAGCGCAAGCCCACAGGGATAGGGCAGGATATAAATCCAATAATAATAAAGTTCCCAAATGAGGAAAATAATTATCCCCAGTTACATTTCAGCTTGGTAAAACAGCTCAGTGGGAAAAGCCTCTTTTCCTCTCCATACCACAGTCCCAATCTGAATTTTGCTCTTGCAGATCTCTAAAATGAAGCCTCTCAAATCTGTTGCATGTCAGGTCTGGAAAAAAAACAGATTCTGATTGGTTAGAAAAGGTAGCATGTAGTTTGATCCAAAGTATTTGGTTTGGAGGTGTAAATTTTGTTTTTAAACTATCAGCATTTCATTGTTGAAACATTAACTAGCTCACAGTCTAGCTGGGTACATATTATTTGCTTTGCTACTGATGGAAAACACACATTCCCCCAGTAACAAATGATTCAGATAACCCTTTGCTAATTTTTAAAACAGAAAATGTTTACAGCATTATATAAAACATTAATCATTTTCATTTAAATGTTTAATGTTTTACATCCTTAGTTTGGTTAATTGTCACTCATTTCCTCATTAGTAAATGGCTAAGTGTATTCAGAAAACAAATTGCATGTTGTATTAGTTTGAATGTACATATCCATGACTGTTGTTGAGACATCAGCCTGATACGCTATATTTTTATATAGACTATACTACTGTAGCCAGTGGCCTTGTTAGAGTGGAGTTGGAGTGTTGAAATTGTAGGCATTGTATGACCTATCAAGAAGATAGTATTGTAAGAAGAAATTTGTAGTACAGATTTGAAGGAATTTTGTTAGTATGCAGGTGATAAGACAATAAAGAACAACCCCCCCTTTTGTACATAAACTTACATGTTACAGCCTTTTAGTATAAATTTAGGAATGCCCACCTGCTTGGTTCCCTGTGCCAAATAAATTGGAGAATTTACAGGAGGTGTTTTTAGTTCTAAAGCATAAATGATAGATATAGGCATATATGAACAGATGAGCTGACAGATTCTTGTGAGTTAATAGTGGACTAATGTGCTGTAATGAGTAAAAGAAAGTACAAAAAGCAAATGCAGTATGTATATAACAGTGGTGGCGAACCTATGGCACGGGTGCACAGAGTTCGTCATGTGATAATAGTGTAATTATTTCAGGGAGATTATTAGCATTAAACCTAAGACCTAGTTTTGGGGAAGCAGTGTAGGTAACCCTGTTAAACGCTGTTAAACCCTACTGATTTTCAAGGGAAGAACGAAAGTGTGATCCTTTACCTGAGAGTAAGCTCGGTTGCTGGCAATGGGGTTTGCTTCTGAGTAAACCCTCCTAGGGTCGTGATTCACCCATTTGAAGCGTTGCACGGTTGCTTCAAAGCAAAGCCACCGACTACCACTAAGCTTACTCCCATGTGCCTTTGAGCCGTTTTTTCTATACTAAAACCTCAGTATTCAGGTTAAATTGCCATGTTGGCACTTTGCGATAAATAAGTGGGTTTTGGGTTGCAGTTTGGGCACTTGGTCTCAAAAAGGTTCGCCATCACTGGTATATAATATGATTGCAGACTTTTTTGTTTGTAGTTCTGGCAATGTTTTCTAATAAAGACTGGTTAATACTCTCCAGACATCTGGGCTGAATTACAGATAACCAGCTTATCTGAGTAAGCATTTTAACCAGGGTACATAGCAAAGTCTCAGCTACCCATCAGTGGCTTCCACTACAGATGAACTGTGATTATAATTAAACAAATTCACTCAGTTTATTCCAGTGTTTGGCATCTGTCCCCAGGCGCAGAAAGGATTACTGTTATGTGGGGGTATTTTTGGATTGTTCTCAGAGGAATAAAGAGCAGCTGAGATTTACCTTGGCCACCATTGCTGCCCAGGGGTAGGGCAGGCTCAGCGCCTCCATCCAACCCAGCGTGGGGCTGGGCCGCCCGGCTGCCAGCATGAGCAAGTGACATGCCTGGAGGAGGTGGGGCCACGGCCTTATATGGGCAGGCCAGGCCATCCTGTTCCTCTTCTCACCTGACCACCAACGGCTTCTCTTCCCTCTCCCTTGTGTCATTTGGCAGCTGTTTATCAGGCCACGTGGAGCAGTGGGAAAACAGGTTTTTACCCTAGTGCCTCTAGTCAACAGAAGGAGGCCTGAATTGAGCAAGATAGCAGCAGCAGACTTGCAGCAGCAAGTGATTGAGAATTGGTGGATTGAGCCCGGCGGATCGGAGAACTTCAAGTGGCACACGAGGGAGAACAACAAGGCCCAGTGATAAAAGGGATCCCTTTTTTTGGAGCTCGGGCAGGCAATGCCATGGAAAAGAGCAAAAAAAGTCCCAGTGGGGGGAAGGAGCACCAGTGGCAGGAGGGAACAGCATGGGCAATAGGGGCAACCCAGTTGAGTGCCCCTCCATGCCACAGGCAGGACCAGGTGCCTTAAGAGCAGGGGCAAGCAGTGGCACCATGGGCGGCAGAAGCACAACTGACCCAGCGAGGGCTGTGCCGCACGCAGTCTCAAGGGCCTCTCTACCATCTAGTGGGGATGGGGGAACCGGCCCAGCTCGGAGCAGGACCAAGCCTGCGGCATCCAAGGAGTGCTCTGCACAGGGCCCCACAATGTGAGCCTGTAGTAGTGCACTGTCGACCCAGCAGTGCCGTAGTAGAACGTTGGGACGCCAACGGACCTGCGGCCTTGCCGGTCGCATCGCACCCCCACTCCTCATCCCCCCATGAGTCACGGGTCATGAACTGTCTGACTCAATCACCGGGCGCAGGGACAATGGTCTTGCCCCCAGGTGAGGATTAGGCTCAGACGCGTACGCTCCTCTCCGCACGTAGCCAGATGAGATCATGCATCACATGGTGAGCTCCCGAGCTCCAGCTCTCCCACGAACTCCCTACGGTCCTCCCTCCTACCTGCCCGCTATGGGATAACAATAAAAGGTTAGAGGAGCCGGCAGACGGGAGATTCGCTAGGAACACGGACCTCCGGTCTCCCGCTGCTGGCGATCTCCACCAGATGTTATCTCCGCGTCTCGTCTCGTTCTTACGCTGACCGCGTGGGTCGACTACAGAGCCCACAGTGGGAAAAAGAAGGCCTCCCTAGGTCAGGGGGGAGGGGCACAGCCAAGGTTTCCAGGACCATTGGGCGCCAGCGACTCCTCCAAGTGGCCGCCAATCAGAGATCTTGGGGGATGGGATCAATCGGCAACCATCAGCCAGCTCCAGGATGCTTGGATCCCAGGTGCCTGGTGGCAACTTATGAATTCCATAGTAATTCATGAAGCCTATGAACCACTATATCTTCTTTTGCTTTCTTGGTGCTTGCCACTGCAAGATAGCTTAAACCTTGCCAGGGTTCATCTGAATTCCCAATGGAGAGAGCTGGTGTCCTAAGAAGTCGACAGTGGTTACATGGAAGACACATTTCTCCAGTTTTGCATACAATTGGTGCTGCCACAATTGTTAAAACACCGTCCTGACGTGTTGGCAGTGCTGCAAGGGGTCATCAGAAAATATTAAGGTGTCATCCAGGTAGGTGATGACAAACTGGTCTAGCATGTCCTGGAACACAGAGTTAATAAACCGCTGGAACACAGTTGGGGCATTGCGCAAACCAAACGGCATGACCAGGTATTGCAGTTTGACAAATGGGATTGTGAAACTGCAATACATTGACTCTAAACAGAATATTGCAGATGCTTTAACCAAGCCTACCTCCAAAGAGAAATATGACTTGTTATGTGAACAGCTAAGTGTAGTCTCTGTAAATACTATACATACTGTCATTCCAGTTTTGGAAGGGGTGTTAGAACCTGTCAAAAAGACATGTGTAGATGAGCAAAATCTATATGACAGATGTGTCCATCCCTAGACAGGTGCCCTGTGCATAATCAGTGTCGAATGCAACAATAGTAACGTGTGTATAACTGATAAGACCTGTGTAGCTGATTGGCACCTGTATTGTATATAGTTAGCAAAGAGAACACAGAGGAGTGTGCCTGCAAACACCTGTTGTCTGGCGAAGCACTTTGGTAGTTGTAGCAATAAATAGAACTTCTGCACCGTTGACTGTGTCAGTCAGTTGATTCTGCATTGATTCTACTCCCAAGTAACCGCTGCTTCAACAAATACTGGCCGTACTGGGTCCCCAAAGCTGTCTTCCGCTCATCCCCAGCATGAACTTTGATCAAGTTGTAGGTGCCACAGAGGTCCAACTTGGAAAAGATGGTGGATCCTTTGACACAGTCCAGAAGATCAGAGATTAGTGGCAAGGGGTACCAGTCACGGATGGCGATGTGATTCCACACCTGGTAATCATTGCAGAGCCTCAATTCACCACATTTTGTTAATCTACCATCATAAATTAAGAGATGCTTCTAAAAGATTTATGACTCTTCTGCCTTCAATAAAGGGAGGCTCAGGGAATCCCTCCCATTCTGTGTGTCCAGCAGTTTTTTTCTTCTTTCAGGCCATATTTGGGTGGGTCTACCTTCTGCCATAGTACTTGGTTTTCAAAGTTGGGAAGCCCTTTTAGAGAAAATATATCTGTAGTTTGCCTGTCCTCCCAACCCCCTTGGCATTAATTATTGATGTTGTGACCACTAGACAGAGATGCTATTTTCTTACATCATGATTTTTTTTTGAAAACTGCTTTTTGTGTTTGTGTATGGTTTGGTATTCATTTCTTGTAAATTCATGTCTTTCTGGGTCAATTTCTCTTTTATCTCATCACAACAGTTGTCTGTGAATGGTTTACCTGTTCAGTTGACATATCCAGGACAGAAAGAACACACGTGGGGAGACAGGAATAAGAGCACTGGTCCCAACTCTGACCATTGTTCCATTTTGGAAAGTGAGCACAGTACCTTATGCCTATTCATAGCCTCCATCTCTGTGATCAGGAATATGCAAAAACTCTTTGTACATGCACAGACATTATTCTCATATTCAAAGGGTCATGGACAGACTAACACACTCCTTTCACCTTCTGTGCACTGTGGATATGTCAGGTGAATGGCTCAAAATAGACACTGGTTATGTGTAAGACAGTTCGTTACCTCTGGAAAGACTTAAAATTTAAATAGGTTTTCTCCCAATGTAGAATTGGATAGGCTGTCTATCCAACTTTCTAATGACTGTTCTGTGCTTTGTTGAGCATCAAGCTATTTGATCCAAAACTAACACTCTTATCTGCTATACCACACTCAATCCTGTGATAGGAATCATATGTAAAGATTCCTTTTGTGTATGTGAAATCTCATCCATAGGATGCATTTTACTAATTACCCTCACTGGCTAAAAAATAAGTGATTGATGTTTGCACAATAATTGGAGAAATTTTTGAAATGGGTAGAAGCAAATTCATTGTACAGTAGATTGCTATTGTTGAAGGCTTTCACAGCCGGAATCACTGGGGTTGTGGGGTTTCCGGGCTGTATGGTCGCGTTCCAGTAGCATTTTCTCCTCTGAAGATGCCACCACAGATGCAGGTAAAACGTCAGGAGAAAATGCTACTGGAACATGACCATACAGCCCGGAAATCCCGCAACACTCCAGTAAATTGCTATATTTGTAGATGATTGTCTTACATTTAGTTTGAATTAGTTAAAAATCTAACACTTTTAAAGCATGAGTAGCTGAAGCCCTTCATTGAGCTCAGTGTGACATTTCCACCTTTTGCTTTTAAAATGCGGTGTCAAATCACATTATTAACAAAAGACCTTCCATCCTGTCCTGCTAGAAATCTTGAAAATGTGGGTCATTTTAAGTGCAATTGCATAATGGCTGACTGTCAGTTTTACTTGTGGTGCTAAGGGTGGGTTGCTAGTCTTTCATATCATATCATAGCAACAAATGCTAACCTCTTTTGATTTTTTTTAAATGAATGAGCGCTAGAAAGGTAATGGTAGAATACCATAAATACATGATGTACTCCACAGTCAGCAAGAGATGAACATTAACTGAGTTTAATCATGGAAGAAATTGAATATTCATTATAACAAATTTCGTGCATGTGGTATGAAGTGCTGAAGACAAGCTCCTTACTAAACATTGTCTAGTCTTCTAGAAGAAACATTATAAAAAAGTTAATTTTTGATTCTGACCTTAAAATGAACTAGTAGTCAGAAGAGAAATAAGTTGTTAAAGGGAGAGAGACTGTGTGTGCATGTTTATATCTGCAAGCACTCTGTGAGCAAAGCTGAAACGAAGCCGGTATTTTAAAAATTATTTAAACTTGTTTTTAATAAATAATGGTCCACAAGCTACCCAGTGGATAAAAAGTTTTCTAGCAACAAGTGCTGGGATAAATGCAGTGGCGTAGCACCCAGGGGACTGGGTGGGGCGCACGCCTTGCGGGGGCATGGCTGTGACATGGTGGGGCGTTCTGGGGCGGGGCGGGTAGGGGAGTTCCGGGGGTGCAGGACAAATGCGCGCCCTGGGTGCAGTTCCCCCTCGTTCCCCCTCTGAATAAATGCAAGTCTGGATTTAGCTGATCTGTGTTTGCCAGGGCAAATGGGCACAGTTGTTCATGTAGACAAATAAGCTCGGCCCAACCAAAAGGAAGTGGTGAGAAAATGTGAAACTGGCTTGTAGCTTCTATGCATTTGGTTAATACTGTATAAATTTTAAAGTGAAACAAGAAGCAGCATTGTATGTGATTGCTATACTTATGCAAGATTATTTCAGTAAATTTGAAGAATTATCTAGAAGAAAGGTGATTTTATGAAATGGGAGTTGATATACTGCTTTTCATTATTTTGGGGACCTACTTCATCACAGATAGAAAAATGCAAAACTCTTTGTAGCAGTTGAACATTTGAGCCTTGTTAGAAAAATACCTTTGAGAGTTCAGAGACAACTAAAGTTATTTACAGTTTGTGTGATGTTTGAGGTTAATCGATCCATTATTTGTTTCATCACTTACACCAGGATTCCTTATAATATCATGAAAAACTGACAAGTTGAATGGTGTACAAACACCAAATTCTCATGGCATTTGCAGAGAATGATGTTATGAAGTAGTATGAAACACGCCAATATCTGTCGAAATTCTTCATATCCTGACTTTTAGGTATGTCTTGATCTTGCTTAAAAACATATATTCTTTTTTCTGCTTATCTCCCCAAAAAACTGGTTTCTTTAACAAAATCTTGATTTAGACAACTAGGGAGAAAACCTTGCTTGAGAATACTAACAAGATGTAGCAATAGATATCTTTTATTTTACTCCTATATCCACACTTATAGAAGATGGCAATTTATATATTTTATATGTCTCGGAGTCAGTATGGCAAAAACTATCAAATCACACTATTTGTCAGTGCCACTTGTAGAGCAATAATTTGATAATCTAATAACAAGATTGATTGGGGGTATAGTGTTTAGAGTGTCAGATTAGGATATGGGAGATTCAGATTCAGATCTATATTACGCCTTGGAAGCTTGCTGAGTGACCTTGGGCCATGCTAACCTATTTCACAGTGGGTGCCTATGAAAATAATAACAAGATTATTAATAACAAAATAACGTAGAGGTGGGAAATCTATGTTGTAATCCAATTTAGGTACCATTTGAGTGAAAGGTGGGGTATAAATATCTTAATAAATAAATAAAGAACTATTTGGGTGGTTTAAAGTTTTTGCTAAAGGCTGAGTTCAGGCCTTTACCATGTGTGATGCTCCTGGAGGGCAGCCCAGCCCAGCTTGATAAATGTCTGGTTTTGGCTGGCTACCCAAGTCTTCAAATACAAAGGTTTGACAGAGATCTGTCATGGCTGGTAGCCCATGTTCAGCTTGATGTTACAAGCTTCCTAGACCAATCCTAATTTAGAAGATATTAAATGTTCTGCTAGCAATTTAAGCGGTAGAGCGTTAAAAAGTGGAATTTCAAAATGATCAGAGATAAATGCATGTAAATGTTCATATACATTTCTGAAGTTTGTTCTAAAGCAATCAGTTCCGTAGGTATAGATTTGTTATGGGGTGGGTTCAGGGGTGGGGTCACTCCCCCACCTGCCCCTGGGGGCATGGCCACACTTCCCCAAGCCCCGCCCCAGCCTCAGTGCTTATAAAAGCAGCTCTCCGAGACCAGGGATGGCAGACTCCCCTGCCCCGCACCCCCGCCACCCCCACCGGCTGGGCTCCCAGCCGGCAGTCCCTTCTGCCCTTTCCTCCAGGCAGAGGCGTAGCTAGGGAAAATGGGGCCCGGTGCAAAATCTGAGTTTGGAGTGCCTCCCCCCCCCATGGGCGGCCACTATGATGCTGGAATCTACCCCCAAACAGCATCAGTTTCAATGGTGTTTAAACTAGGGAGCCCAGATTTTCCTTTTACATCCACATTAAAGGGAGAATCTGGGGTCCCCAGTTAAAACAACATTGAAAGTGATGCTGTTTTGTGGTGAATTATCCCTCTTTAAATCCATGCCGATTCTCCCTTTAAATCCATGCCGAAGGGGGTGGATTTAAAAGGAGAATCTGGGGAAATTTGGGGGTTGCCTGCTGTCACGGGTGCAATTGTTAAGCTAGCAGCACCAAACTTTCAGGGTATCTTTAGTGATGATACTACCTAGGTTTGGTGAAGTTTGGTTGAGAGGGTCCAAAGTTATGGACCCTCAAAGGTGTAGCCCCCATCTCCTATTAGCGCCCATTGGAAACAAGGGGATGGGGCTCCCCCCTTGGGAATCCATAACTTTTGACCTGCTGAACCAAACCTCACCAAACCTTGGTTGTATCATCATGAGAGTCTCCAAAACAATCCCTGAATTGTTGGTGCTTCTAGCCTAAAAAGTGCGCCCCCTGCAGGGCAAAAACTGAAAAAACAATTTAAAAATACAAAAAACACAAACAGGGCAGAGCTTTGGACATGTAATGGGGGGGGGGGGAGTTAAACCCGGAAAAAAAATCCTTACCTACGTCCTTGAATGCAATCATGGATCATGCAGGGCATTACCACAATTTGAAACCATAATCTGTAGTAATCAAAATCTGTAGCACTTTCTGGCTCTGCATTTTTTAAAAGCAGAGCTGGTGTGTGATCAAATAATAGGATATATATCTGCCACTCCTCTGACAATCCTGTATCTGTGCTATCACTAAACTTAAGTAATTTTGAATGTTACTCATTTTTATTTGTTTGCA